>NW_024037955.1:0-121309 GCF_016077235.1 Cyprinodon tularosa
CCCATAAAGTCTCCATAGAGGTGTGCTGTGCGTTATTTTCAGCACTGTTAAGCAATATATCAAGCATTTTTTATGAAGGGTTCTTTTGATTACTTATCATTTTAACATTTGAAACATGCAAATTTCCTTATAGCTACAAATTGGGAAATGTATGTCTGTTGAAGCCTACACCCACACATTTAGGTGTGCAACAGATTACTGAATGTATATCTTGCCTGCACACTGATTCATGTTAATGTTATCTAAGTCTCCATTTGGAACCTTTCTGTCCCACCCAGTAGAACAAAACTGTAGCGATACCTGACATAGTAACCTTATCAACAGTTCCCATTAATCACCAAGCGTGTTGAAATATGAGATTTTTAGAACACTGTCTAACCCCATACCTATAAATCCATAAAGTTGTTCTAGTACTGGTCCCCCCTGCAAACAAGCTTCATTAATAATAAACCATGTCCACAGGAAGCAATATACAAAGGAGCAAGGGGAGAGGAGTCAGTGCAAAATATTATGCTGTGGAATATTCCAAGGGTCACCTCATGCAGATGCCTTGATCCATGACAAACTGTTAATAAACATTTGCTTGCTATTTATATTATCTACTTGGACACGGAAGAACAAAAATAGTACACTATAGGAAGCTGAGAGGTCAGGGAACATGGCAGATCTGTCAACATGTTGCTGCAATGTTACTGTGTTTTTATTCATTATGAGTGTAAAAAAAGATGACATCTTTTCAATGGAAAATTAAGAGATGACAAAGCTCATTTTTAACTGAAGATTTGGGAATCTGACTAGTGACTGAAAAATATTGATGGACATTCTGGAAAATAATACAAGTTAAGTTGAAGATGTATATTTTGAATTTACTCCTGAAAAAAGTATTGTGCAAATGATGGCTATAAATAATGATTCTGAGTTCCCTAAAGTTAAGAGGTCAGCAGTAATAAGTGAATGATCCATCAGCGGTTGAATAGCTGCATAACTTTCCACCTCACAGAGATTTTCCAGCTTAGTATGCAAGGTTAAAAGAACACATGCATCATGTTCTGTTCTACAAACAACTACTATTATTTGTTTTACTATAGCTTACCTTTTCTTATTTTCCCATTGAGTAGTTTTCCACCCCTGTCAGTTGTCTTTGTAGTAACTCCAAGCTTGGAGTTGACCTCTCAGGTAACCAAACAAGGACACAAAGGACAATAGTGGTATTGCAGCAGTTTTTAAATTGCAGGTGAGATGTTGCAACCTCAGTTGGTCTTGGAATTGCCTTCTCTAGCAGTATAAAAGACAAACAAATGAAATCTGTTGACATATACTGAGCTAGTTTGCATGCTCGTCTAAATTTCACGTTTATGCAATCTTACCTTAAACTTACATTGCTATCTTTTTAATGCCAAATGCAATTGTTTATATGGCAAGATTAAAAATTGTACTGCTTTATTAAGTTTATCCTTTCCAAATTCCATCTCAGTAAAGACATTAAAGCCTCAACATCCTTTTCCTATTTTACCAACCCTGACAATTATACAACAACATTAAAACTTAAACATCCACATGTAGGTGATTGTCTACATACCTATTAAAATTAAATTTGAGGAAATACAATAGTTTATATGATTTAGCAAGCCTTGCAGATTTTTGCGTAGATGTTTGGTCCAGCCAAGTTTTAACTCCTCATACAGACCTCAGATTTACTTCCTTGAAGTCCACTGTATTTTGGAGATAATCCTATTTGCCACTTAAGAAGGTGGGCCTTGCTCTTTTAAAATGCTGTCTAAAAGACGAAATGCTCCTGAGAGTGCTAGTGCTAACCTTAGCTTAACAATTAATGCAATTTCTGCATTACCTGAGGAGCTTTGCCAAAAGCCTTTTGCAGAGATCCAGTATGACACACTTGACTCTGAGCTGGACAAAACCAAACTAAGTCTGAAGACTTAGAACGTTGCAGATCCAGAAAATACATGCACTTCTTTTGGATACGAGACTGCTAAGCGTATGGCAAAGGTTACAGCTTTGGAGAACCGTAGCCATCAGCCACCACTGAGAATAGTTCCCAATTGAGTTTTTTCCCCCCAGTTTGGGCAAAAGATTAATGGGAAAACATCCTAGCTTCAGTGACATTAGCCATGACCTATCAATAAGGTCCTGGCAAAGGTCCATAGACTAGACTATGTCTTTCTTACTTATATATCTGGGGATCAGACAGGTTTTATCAAAAGCAGACGAGCATATTTAATTATTAGATGTCTGTGTGATATTCTTTATTCTTTTTCTGTGCATTATTTCTATCAATATGGAAAACGCATTTGATCAAGTTGAATGGCTCAACCGTGCTGGACACATTTAGTTTTGGACATTCCCTTAAATGCACACCATGTAACTTTTAACCATTAGGGGCGCTAGACCTCTAACTGCCTGTATTTTTCTTCTACTCTAAAGTAATACAAATATATGACTGTATACTAGGGGCAAGCCTAGTCTAGTAACAAAGTTGAGAAAAGAAAATTAGTTTTACATCCAGCTTCTTCTTTCAGTCTGTGCCAATGAATAAACTCCTTTCTAAGATCGACTCTTGTTTTTCCTTAGGCACATCCCTTTCACGTTTTCTCTTTTTAGTCTCCTCTTAAGCATTAAACCTTTTCCTTGCCTCAGCCTTGACCAGTACTCCAGCAGGCGGAAAAATTGCAGAGAAACTGCCTTAGCTTGATTACTATATAAAAGCCTGTGGCTGTAAAGCGATACGTTGCTCCAGGTCACATTACCTGGCCAACAACGGTGCATCTTCTCCCAAATTACATATCCGGTATTTCAAGAGGGGAGTCCCGCAAATAGATGATAGTGTCAAGTGCTGTATACTGGCCTGAGGAATCATTTTAAATAACTATATATGCGTCAACTGTTTGGTCACAAAGTCTGCGATGTGCTTTTAACTTATGGAGCAAGCTACTTCAGTCCCTGCCCAATGCAATGACTCAAATTATTTCCAGAATACTTTGTCCTTTATTTTTGTTTTATGGAACTTGCCAGTGATGCCCTTTGAGCACCCATACTCTTTTATCTAGTAACAGAACCCCTTGCAACAGCTCTTTGTAGTTATAGATATTTTTTGGTATATGGAGAGGACATATTAAGAACAGGGTCTCCTTCTATGTGGAAGGAGAAATTAGTTGGTTCTTACTGCTCAAAACTGCTCAGTCACTTTTAGGCTACAAACTGATTATGGGGATTAAAAAACCTTGGACCTGTCAAGTTTGACTTGATAGGTTATAAGTTCAATTACTCAACTCAACTTTGTTTATAAAGCCCTTTAAAACAACCACAGCTCCCACAAAGTGCTGTTCATACCAATTACAGTTAAAACTGAATAAAGCCACATTAGAGTTTAAAGGAGTAAAACTAATAAAATAAAATAAAACCTTTAAAAAAAAAAAGATAAAATAAACCACAAATGCAAAAGCAGAGAGAGTCTCATGCAGTGTTAAAAGAATAAAAAAATAATAAAAATAAGTTTTAAGACAAGTTTTAAAATGGATATTGAAGAGAATTGTCTATTGAGGAGTGGGAGCCCATTCCACAATTTTGGAGCAGCGACTGAAAAACCAATTGTGCCCTTTGAGCTTCCCTTAAGAGCTTGGTACCTCCAGGAGCAGAAGGTCAGCTGACCTGAAGCACCGATTTGGAGCACAGGGGTAGAGAAGCTCAGATAGATAGGGAGGGGCCAAGCTATTTAAAGACTTAAAAACAAAGCAAACTCTAAAATGCAAAGGCCGTCAATGGAGGGAGGCCAGGATAGCAGTTATGTGCTCCCTCTTTCATACTCCAATTTTGCACCAACTGTGGACGTGCTAGGAAAGACTGGTTCAACCCAAATTAAAATATGTTACAGTACGGTAATCTAGTTGTGATGTTACAAAGGCATGGATTGCTGTTCCTAAGTGCGGGGAGATGTTTGACCTTGGCCAACTGTCTGAAATGATAAAAGCTTTGCTTTACTACAGAGCTGATTTGCTTATTCAATTTAAAATCACTGTCTGTTTTAAGACTCAGGTTTGGGAAGACAGTCTTTAAAACCTGCAAAAAAACTGGCATGAAACACCATCACTTCCGTTTTTTCCTCATTGAGATTTAAAAAGTTCAGAGCAAACCAGGCTTTAATGTCATTGAGGAATTCCTGCATTTGTGCAGGGTGAGGGCATTTTTCTTTTTTATAAGCACATGTATCTGAGTATCATCAGCATAAAAAGTATAACAGCAGCTGTGCCTTCTCAGCATGGATCCCAGGGGCAGCAAGTACAATGAAAAGAGTTTAGGTTTTAGGTTTAGATCTTAGCTTTCCAAAAGAAAGCTAAGACCTAAACCGGTCCAGTGCAGTATGCCAACAACATGGTTAAACTGTGAAATTAGAGTGTTGGGGTCGACAGTTACAAAGACTGCTGTCAGATCTAACAGGACAACTTATTTCAAACTTTGAAAATTTTATCAGTAGCTTGATTCTGCGGTATCCTCCTATATATGTGTCTGAAGGAAATCTGCCTTAGAGACACTAAAGTGAAAGTGGGGCTTGCATTGACAAGGTTTTTTTTTCTTTGTCGAGGCATCTAACCTGAGAGGTATTGTGTATTGATATATTTATTATAACCACCCTAACTGTCATTGCATTAGAGTTTTGCCTAATTAATAACTTATCTCTTCTGGCCTTTGTTGGTTCTGCTCTGTATGTGTTCTTTTGCATCATTCAATAACCTTATTTTTAAACACTAATTGAAAATATGGGCTCAATTCAAGAGACAGTTTGGCCTTTGTATGTTTTGTCTGGAATCCTATTGCTACAAATCAGTTTTTAAGACCCTGAACACAATTATGTGGCTGATCCAAAAGAAAATAGTGTTTTAAGAGGTCATGGAGCTAAGCTCATATTGAGAGAGAATGAGGATCAACACCACCAGTAGTCTGCAAGGGGGCTTACATTGCTCCAACAGATATAGATCCCAAGTCTATTTTTGTCAGACTATGAACAATTTGGAGGCAATTTCATGGGTTTGACAGGAAGAGAAATTAAGTTTCAAAGTAAAACACATCCATCTGAGGGAAATACAAAGTAAAATCTCTGATTCGCAGGGTAAACCCAATAATTTTTGCCCAGGTCAATCCCCAAATAGGTTTGTCTTTTAGATCTTGAAGATGGAAGATGAACACCTGATCATTGAAGAAGAGAGCACAATACTTTAATAATGCACAGAACATCTGTTATATAAAGACAACATTTGCAAGAAGGATCAGCTGTAGAAAACTAATGCCTTAGGAACAAGCGGTGAGTATTGAATTTAGCAGCTGAAACCAGAGCAATGTAGTTCCTCCGTAGTACTAATAGAAAAAAGGCCTAAATGATTTTTTAATATTTTACCTGCTTCAAAACCTCAGATTCCAGTGATTTAAAAATGATATAAGCCTATGCCCATTCAGATTCATTACCTATTTATTGGCTATACAGTCTGAAATCTTATTACCTGAGTGTGCTGTTTTCTAAGTCCCACAGACTTTAGATAAATGCAGGACAGGGTGCCTTGAAGGCCATGTTTTAAGCCCTGAATACAGTTTATTTGTTAAATATGTTATGTATCACTGCCATTAAGACAGTAAGGAAAATTCATGCTGTCAAACATATGTTATACAGATTGAAGCCTATTTATAACATCTGAACTTTAGGCAAAGTCAGAGACAAACAATCTGCTATTTTATAGTACAGCAGGCTAGAATATGCTGGAAATAGGGGAAGTTCAACCATATAAGCAGACAATCTTGGCAGTAAATACAAAACTCTGCATTAAATTTTGAAACACAGGTCGCCCATCTATTATAGATTGAGGCTTACAGAGATTGTGCCAAAGTTGTCATTGTCCTCTTTAGAGATCTGTATTGATAAAACCATGCCTTCATTTGCCAGGCTTAAAGAGAAATTTGACCTTTTATACTGAGTCACACATGTTCTTTATTTATCTTCTTATTTTAATGCTCTTTAAAATCTGTTGTATCTTTTGATTTTCATCCATGATTGGTTAAACACATTTATTATGTATTGAAGTATGTGCTGTTGGAGCAAAAACGTTTGTTTTTTTCCGCAAGATTTTATTTTCTACTTCTATAGAAAAAACGAATGAACAAAAGCATTGATAATATCTAATTATTTTGGAAATAAAGAGAAACAAACTGATTCTGGAACCTCCTGAAATCTGTTTGACGCTCCTACAGTAGGTGCCCCCACGAGATGATTGACATGTCACATGACCAGAACCCTTATCTATAGATCTTGGTGCAGAGTCTTGGCCTAGTGGTTAGAGCAGTGTGCTCTGAGAAAGTTGAATGTACCCGGTTCGATCCCCACAACCTCCACTCTTAGCACTCTGCTCGCTGGGCTCCACACAATGGCAGCCCACTGCTCCCCAAGGGGATGGGTGAAATGCAGAGAGTGAATTTCCCATGGAGATTAAAGATATTTTCATTGAAAGAAAAAAAAACTGGCAGACACGCTCAGTTCAACCTATGTTGTACAAACTCTCCACCCCCCAACAAACTTCTTTCTGTTTGTCCTAGAAACGATTGTTACCAACCCTAGTATATAACCTGTAAAACTGGCTGTTCTCTCTTTATCAAGTGTTACTTGTAAGCCTGATCATCTAATCTTCACACATCTGAAAGTCTAACTTCTCACAAGTGGAATCCTTTCAATGCTATACCCTTGACCCAATTCTAGATCAACAGAAAACCATTTCACTTTGTTTCAATCATTTTGAATTATATTCATACAAGTGTGCCAAATTGTATACCTCTGTGCTAAAGAAAAATGACAGAAAACCTTTTTTTTTTTATTTCAGGGGAGACTCTGTACTGCATTTCTATGTCGACTTTTACCAAAGCGTAAAAATCATTAATTCTCAATTCATTTGTTGGGAGGATAAAGTAATTAATGTTTGAATTCCAGCAGGTAGTCGCTTTTCTTGGCCTAAACTAAAAAAAAAAGTCCAGAGATGCAAAACTAAGTAAAGAAAAAAACTTTTTACAGAAAAGACATTATTCTTGCCGTTCAGGAATTCAGCCTTTATGTAAAAGAGGAAAAATGAGGACAAATGACCTGATCTGTGTATCAAAACCTATGTAGGGGGTACAAAAAAAGGGCTTTGGCCATACTTAAAATGAATTACATCTAAAGTCTTTCAGACAGTTTAACAAATGGTCTTATTGACCAACTGAAATTGACAGGGTGGAAAAGCAGAGCAAGAAACAGCCATTACAGGAGTACAAGAAGGAAACATTGGTTTAAAGAATAATACTTTTGTTCTACATTAGAAATTTCATTTATTTTTGAAAACTGCAAATCATCCTGGATACCCCCCAATAAAACACAGTGGTGGCAACATTATGCTTATACATGAACAGAAATGCTCACATTTACACTTAAAAGGAGCTATAAAATAGCAGGGTATAACTTTCAGACTCCACTTTAAAGTATTGGAAAAACGTTATACCGCTTTTAATTTCTTTATGCCATTTGTTTTAGACTTAATCATTGCTATTATAGTTAATAATATAATGTAATGACATACAATCAGCATAATTTCCGTGTGTGTTCAATTTGTATTTTGACTGGATTGTCTGAAATAAGAGCATTCATTCATTCATTCATTCATTCATTCATTCATTCATTCATTCATTCATTCATTCATTCATTCATTCATTCATTCATTCATGTATTTTCGTTTGACCTCACAATTCTACCATACTTCATCTTAGGTCTACTACAAAAAAACATATTAAAATGTAAAGTTCAGACCTGAAATTTGAAAAAACAACACAGTTTTTGCAAAGCCCTCTCCAGCATGTTTCTTTCTTTGGAAGGTTTAGAGAGTCTGCTTGAAGTCTCTGCTTGACCCATTCAGTCAGAGGTTCAAATTTACCCAACATCTCTGAAGGTAACCTCAGCCAGAAAAGGAATCAATCTTCAATGTAGTGTGGTGTCTACAAATAGGTCACTCAGTGCCATAAAAAAAAAAAAATGTTTTCAGCCTTAGGAGAGGTCTTAAGATGTTAACCCAGGATCAAGGTGGGAGTTTTTTGAAGGACAGTACAGCTTATAGAAATTTTATGCGAGAACCTAAGCTATGAGCTGACATCTGCATGCCTAAATGTAGATGCATATTTCTTTCACTAGTCCTTTACTTGATCTAGTCCAATAAGGAAAAAAAAAGACTTTGTCAGTAAAGCAGAGGATAATTACATTAGATATGACTTTACTTTTAATATTACTTTGCTGCAATATATCTGAAATATGTTTGTGGTGTGTAATCACATTTATAATGTGCAATATAATGACAAATTTCAACTATATAACTAATGAGGGAGCTAAGGCTGCATCAGTGTCATTTTTGGAATCAGTGGCTTGGTTAAAACTGGATACTTAACCAGGGCAGCATTAGAATTGAAGGGAGCACACAAGCACCAACATAAACGATAAATAAAAAACATTAATCTTTCAGGGATGCTGTCAAGAAGTTTTATGTTTTCTATTTTCATGCACTGTTAATAAGGTTTTGGAGCCTGACCTGTGTTGGGCTGCTGCCCACTGCTTGCAGCTGGTTCTATTTTCAATACTTTTATTTTTAGCAGTATGATCAATTCATAAGCTGAATTACCTGAAGATAATGCAATGGAAATCTGTTTATTATTTAGATAAACACATATTAGAGGTATTGTATGGGAACATATTTTCATCCATTTTTATTAATGGCAATGTTTTTTTTTTATGATAACCTTTTAAAAATGACAGCTCTGTTCTTCAGTAACCTTTTAGTATAGTAGCAGTTTGTTCTCCATTGTTCCAAACTATTCAGTTGGACCAGTGACCCTTAATAACTGGGTTTAAAAAACATAAAGAATTATTATTCTCAGGGCAAAGAATGTTCTAACACTGTATTGTAAAGCTATATCTGTTAAAGTAAAAAAAAAAAAAAAAGATATTGAAATTTTTTTGAATGTTGAACCTAAGTTTTCAAAAAGGCTTTCAAAATATCAGTTTGTTTTTACTTAAAAACTGTGCTAATCTCGAATATTTTTGATTTATAAAAAAATCATGATATCCATATATTAGGCCAAAATGCAGAAGAAACTATGCTTGATATGTAAGCTGACAACATGCTTATGGAATCTTTCTGCAGTAAGCTGTAGATTATTTATAATTAAGTTAATAGCTCAAAAAAGCACATAAAGTAGTGAATGTCATAAAAAAAAGCAGAAAAATGTCTTATTTGGAAATTATATTACTGCTGGTGAAACCTGAAGAATTGCGTTATGTAAAGTTTTCACCCTGAAGGGTTGTGCTTGTGAAACAGGACAAAGGATAAAGAAGCTGCTTTTCCAGGGTGCGGTTTGTGTAAAAACCACCACTATGTGGAATGTGAAGTTTAGAACTCAAGGTTTACTGCAAGGTTATACAAAACAAACATATGCAAACTAATTAGACCTCATTATGCATAAGCTCTTTAATATTCATTATTCATATTCAGTTGAGCTGGCAGAGCATTTCTTAATTTCACAGGGATGGCTCAAACTTGTTAACATTTCACCTCAAAGCTTCCAAAGTGAATGAATGTTTAAGAAGCAATAAAGCAATAAATAACCTTAGTTTTAGTCAAATCATATTTCCAATTAATGTAGGCAATTTAACTGTTTTTGCTTTAATGCTGCATCACTTTTCTGTTTTGCTTTTCTCCTGTAAATAAGGCCATGGGCCTTACTTTTTCTTCTGTTTGGCTTCTTCCATCTGTCACACTGTGAAGAGGTATCTGTTCGATCTCGCTGGTGATTGTTGGCCTGTGGTGCCTCCCTGCGCAAACAGAGGCTGACTTCTCATTGTGCTATATGGTTACTAAACAGGATGGTTAATGAATACAGGTGCTGAGGTTCTGCTCTGTCTGTCAGGGTGACACAATCAATACTGATGGCAGCCGGCATTTAATTGTGTTCTGTCAACACTCTGAGAGACAGGGGAGCAGAATGAGAAAAACACATCTCACCCATTACACATTTCCACCCACTTTTAGTCTTTTAGTATTTAGCACATTTCTTTCTTTTTTTGTTCCACCGTTTTGTATCCATTCTGTTGAAAATAACACATTGGTTTCAGTTCAGGAAAACTCTTGAAATCTGTGTTTTTAAAACAATAGGGCAGGAATATTAATAATTTTTTTTGTAACACTAGACAACGGAATTGCCAGTGATTCTTGGATTTGTAAACATGCTTGACTTGTTTGCTTTGTATCACAAAGTTTTTATGTAATTCATTTGTTCCATCAGAAGATGGCAGTATACCTCTTCCTGAAATAAAGTTGGGCAGCAGCAGAACAGAAAATTGCTCAGTCTACCACTATTTAGATTGCTGTACCTTATAATTCATTTTATTGATACAGTACAGGTGGTAGGGTATGATATTAGTCATTTCAATAAGGAAAGAAGAATGCATACTTGTACAGTAACAAAATATTGGCAAATCATTTTTTTTTTTAATTTTGAAGGTTTATATTACACTCCATAATTAAAAATTCCGCCCAAAATTAGCTATAACAACAAATTAGATATAACAACATTCAGTTTTCCTATCTTTAAAATACTATATTTTTTGAAAGGTCTGATAAAGACTGATTTCCTATTTATTTCTAAAGATTGTACAGACTGTTTAACAGTTTAACCCAAAACCCAGTAACAGTGCGGCACCAGACAGCGGTCTAGTGCCCTATCTCCCCTCAATTAACTTTAAACTGCTCTCTATTACACGCTACAAAGAAACACGCAATTTCATTACCTCACACAGGCCTATCTAAACCACTAATTGTTTTTTTTTTTTCAGATATCCAGTAGCCCTTCTTTTTCTGGGATGACATGATGATATTCTATGCTTTAAATTATCGAAAGAAGAAGGACATTAGATTTAAAAAATAAAGGGGGGAATGAAGGAATCAAGTTTGTAATTTATTGATTTATTGATGAAAAATAAAAATAATATATATAAAAATATATGAATATGGGTTTTGCAAATTATACATATTATGCATATGTATAAATATATATGCATACCAAGAACTACACGGCAGCTCCTGGTCAAAGACCTGAAGAAAACTAGGACCACAGCCTCAAAGAAGACCATTAGTCACACAATAATCCCATACGGATTAAAATCCTGCAGCACAAATGCGAAGTCCCCCAAGAGACCACATGTCCAACCCTGTCTGAAGTTTCCCAAGGACTATATGGTGTACCAAGAGGCAAATAGGAAAGGGTTACTTGGTGTAAAAAAAACAAAAAACAAAAACAAAAAACAAAACGCTTTTCAGTCAACAAAATCTTTGAGGGTGGGCTGTGGCTTGGTCTTCCAGCACAATTACAGTAGGCCCTGAAATGAATCACTAGGGCAAGTAAGGAGTGAATCCTTAAGGAGGATTTAAGAGTTGCCTTCCAGTCTCTAGATCATATCCTTATCAAAAACTTTGGAGTGAGCTAAAAGTTTGTAGTGAGAGCCCCGAAACCTAAAGGATGTGGAGAAAATGTATGGAGGAGTGTTCTAAAATTCCTGCTGCAGTGTGTGCACCTCCTCAGGAACCACATAAACTGTCTGATAACCTTCATCACAAACAAATGTTTTTGTAACAAATATGAAGCTGCGTTTTTCTGATTTATCAAATACTTCATATGATAACATAACCTGCAGCTTAATTACTTATTTATTTAGACAATGGGATTTTCTGGACTTTTGTTTTAGATTCCATCATCCACAGTCAAAGAGTACATATGATAGGAAAGATAAAGAGTTCTACATGCTTCTATGCTCTATATCCCTGCAAAGGATAGGAAATCTGAGCACTCAGAGACTTGGTTCACAATCAGCAAAAGGTCAACACACAAATTAAGTGAGTTACTGAAGTCTCCTGAGTCTGATCTACTCAACATCCTTCTTATAGAACAGAAGTTCTACTGCATTAGTTGTCTCATCTTTTGTTTAAATATGGACAAATAATTCAAATTTACTCTCAGGAAACTTTAAAACCCTTATGCACAAAAAACAAACAAAAAAAAACAACAACAAAAAAAAAACCCACAGGAAGAGTCTCATACTGTAGGTTCAGAACATTAACTTAGATAAGGAATCAATAGGAGAAAAATATTTATTTAAAAAGTGCACTGAATGTAGACAAACACATTTAAATACTCATGCTGGTTTTGTAATCCTTTCAAATGTGCTTGTAATATTTATGGTGAAATAGCGATATCTATGATTATGGAGATAGAGCAATATTTGTTGATCAGGAATTGTGTTACATACATGTAGAGGGAGATATAATAAAATAACATGCATGAATAAACGTAAGGTGGAATGCACAGTGATTATGATACAGTTGTAGGCATATTTTATGATTTTTGTGTGGCTAATCTGAGTGATGCTGTCCGTTTTCAGGTTTTCAGAATAAAACCTGATAGATAACATTAAAATTAAATTAAATCAATTTGACAAAGTATAGTTTAAATCTGCTGTAATAAGGTAATTTAAAGCTGTTCAAAAGTGTATTTAGTCTGATATGTCTTTTTAAGAGCTGCGTTTCATATCCAGGGTAACCAAAATTGTAATCAAATCATGATCACAATGTTTCAGTAAAAACATTATGACATGATGTTTTAGTCACATCATCCACTGTCATCTACTAGTCCAATGCTATGCATGAATTTAATAAACTAACACATTTTTACCCTATAAATGTTAATTTATAGGGTAAAAATGTGGTTGATAAAACCAAACAACAGTGCATAAATGTAAGATGTTCACAAATTAAATTCTGGTTACTCTCATCAACCTTCTGTTGGGGTTCATAAATATCCATTGTTCTAAACCAATTAGCACAAAATTATGTCACCAAGGTTTTGACTCTTACATCTGAACTCCCGAGAGAAATGATTTTCACATGTTTGACCAGATGAAGATGCAAGTGTGTTTGTCATTCAAATCTGTGTATATATTGGAGGTTTAATGTTGTTTCATGCTATGACAAGGGATTGAATGGTGCTCTTTGAGATGCTTCAAGCTTTAGACATTGTTTTTACAGCACTGCCATTTAAAGCAAACCTCTTTTAAAAAGCAGGCAAACATTTTTTTAAAGGTATACTGTACCTGTAAAAAAGTATTTCTGTTCTCTCAATGAATTTTATTTTTTACTGATTTTTAATGCATTTACAATTCTGCCCAGGTAATTTTCAAAGAAAATATGACAGATGGACTTCTTTTTGTTGCACTCTGCATACTTCTCTTATACTTTTAAGAATTTCCAGTCATTCCATTTTGTGATATGTTGCACAACATTTTTGATTTTCCCTTTATAAAAAGAATCCAATTGAATTTGCCCCAATGACTTATATATTAAGGAGGGTCTCCAGCCTCAAGCTAAAATCATTTATGTTCTGCTCTCCAAGATTTGATACATTCACCCAGCGAACCAAGAGTGACTTTTGATGAGGCACTGGTCTCCAGCAGAGCTATCGAAATCACATGCACACTGTTTTCACCTTAGTTCAGGCACACTGGAAAATACAAAGAAAAAATGCATAACTAGCAGAGGAAATCATGGACAGCTAGAAGGGAGAAGCGATAAAAAGAGGGAAGTCTTGGATCTTCAAGCAGGAAAGGTCCCTGCCCTAAATCCTGTGCAGTCAAGCATTGAAGAACAATCAAAGCTTTCAAAAAGACACCTACACACTCATGCATGCCACTGTTTTCTTCTTGCCACTTGCTATTTTTGTTTTCTAAATGGAATAACTTTGTCCATAAATGTCATCCCATGGAAATTAATCAAAAATTACCTAATTTCAACTAGGTTAAAAGAGAAACTGAAATAAAACAAAGTGTTATTTTAATTACTGAGCAATCCACATTTAACCAAAGAGCAAAATAATAGTACAAGGTGGGCTCTTCCTGTGACATGAGAAATAAAGTATTTTTTCTTCTTTTTGCTCAGACAAGGCACAGCAGCACCCTAGAAAACTCTCATTATGCTCTGAAGATCCGGCTTTACCTGCAGTGCCCAACCTGTGCCTTGCTGAAACAGATAACAGAGCAGCAGTCGTGGGTGAGCGGTTAGGGTGTCAGACTTGGATCCCAAAGGTTACCGGTTCGACTCCTGACCCGCCAGGTTGGTGGGGGGAGTAATTAACCAGCGCTCTCCCCCATCCTCCTCCATGACTGAGGTACCCTGAGCATGGTACCGTCCCGCCACACTGCTCCCTTGGGGCGCCATTGAGGGCTGCCCCCTTGCACGGGTGAGGCATAAATGCAATTTCATGGTGTGCAGTGTTCACTTGTGTGTGCTGTGTCACAATGACAATGGGAGTTGGAGGAGTTTCCCCCAAAGGGCTTTCAGCTGCAGCCAGGTAGAAAGGGCCACATTTGAATGTCAACCGTTAACTATCAGAAGCTACAAACGGTGTGGCAGCGCCAGTCGTACCGGCGCACATTATCTCAACATGGAGTAACTCTGATAAGGCGAATAAAAGCCAGAGGAATTTCAATCATGATATTATGGATTAGAATTTAGAAGCTGAATGGCATCAATTTTCAGATGCCTAACACGTCCCTGAATGCAAAATGAACACATTTCATTAGAGATGCATAAAGAGGAGCCATGGTTGGTGGTATATTTTAATAATCCATGCAGTGCTTTATTTATGCAAATACTAGCTAATTTGTAATTATATGAGTGGGTGCATGTTGGGTATCTTTTTAATTCATTCCCTCAGTGTATAACTAACATCCCGCAATCTATAGTAGCCGGCAGCAATGAGGAACTCTGAAGCGCGGTTACTGTAATGAAATGCACGGTTATGAATGATGCTTGAAACATTTCAGCAGATATCTAACAGTGAATCATTCTTAGACTTCATCACTTATTTAATGCTTGAAGTATCAACAAAACAATGGAGAGCAATGAGCTTTTAGCTGTGGAAGAAATACTTTTATCACATTTTTTTTCAATGTGTGCTTGTATCAGGTCTTTGGTGTATAGTATGATAATAACACTGTAGTTGTTTTGACCTTTTTGGTATGTTGTGTATATCAGTAATCTTCAAGGTGGACTGTCAACAAACAATTGTAACCAGGTTTTTGCTCACAGTTTACAAAAATATGTTTCTTTTCTCAGTGTCTGATAATAACACAAGAAAACATTTTTTTAAGCTGTAGGTCAATTATGATTATCAACATGATTTCTATTTGGTAAATTCAACAATAATCAAAAAAAGTTTTGCCTAAGACCTTTTTTTAAATGAGGTTTCTCAAAGTAAAGATTTTCTATATCTTTTCTCATAATATTGTAGTATTTTATATCATTGATATAGCCTTTCCTTCAGCAGGGTTCTCCCAATAGTTTGCTGAAATTTTGGCCATTCTTTATGAGAGATTGGTAAAGGAGTTAATCAAAACATTTTCCTGTGGTTGGTCTGAAAGTTATGGGCATGTTGTTTGCGCAAGTGATTATTGGTTCATTGATTGGCAAACCCAAACTCTATCCTTAAGCCTAACCTACACAGGAGTTAGAAAGCCTGAAAAATAGGAGCACCCACACAGAGCGGCAAAATGCCCACACAGATGCTAAAGAACAGTGCAGTTATATGTTACTGACTTCTTTAGCTCTGTCCACACATTTTAATTTTCTTGCAATTCATTTTGCTGTATGGTTATGGTCTTCTACTTTGGAAAAACATTTTAAGGCAAAGCTTTACTTTCCAGAATTAGCATGTCATTTTAAACATTTTTAAAATCTATTTAACATAGTAAAAGTGTCTCCTAAAGTTAAGCACCAACATAACATCACATTGTACATTGTGATCCAATTGTGATGGTCAGACTTGCTTTACTATGGAAAAAATTACTACTTCATCAAGTAGAGAAAAAACATTATCAGGTTGACCCAAGGCACCACTAATCACTGGGGCTATAAATTTGTCTACTTCCAAAAATCTAATCCTAATTTTTATAATGGAAAGTGAAAAAAAGTTTTTTTCACCTTTTTGTGTTTGTAGCACAGTAATGTTGGACACCTACATTCATGAAGCAACTTGTGTGGTAATTTAGAAAAGATCAGGAGTTTGTACTTGTCTCCAGAGGCCTCCCATGGTGATAGAAGGCGTACTCACCTGGTCGATAAACAATCTGAGCACCACAAAGGAACAATGGCCACCATGCCTTTGTTCATGCTCCAAAAACATTCTCTTTAAAATGTCAAAGGAAAAATACATTGAAATGGTTCAATCTTCAAATTCAAAATGGGCTCATCACTTGATAACTATGCCCAATTCATAGAGGTCATCCATGTTCAATATGCAGTGATGAGTAAGAAAGAGGCTGCATAGTAAATTGTAGAGAATTACATAAAAATAATTTTTTTTCCTCTTTTCTTATTCTTTAAATCTTCCTTTAATTTATCACAAAATCACACAGACACACAAAATGGTGTATATATGTGTGTATATATATATATATATATATATATATATGCCTGTTTTTATGAAACAGTAATGTCAAGCTTCGACCTATAATAACACAGAGAAATAGTCTGTGGTGAATCCAGTCTACAAACCTTTGAAGACCGGCAGATTGTGGTTTCAGTCAGGTTTTATATCAGTCCTTCTCTGTTGCTTTGCCCAGTGGAACATCTGTGTCTGATCAAGTCATGACTTTTCATTTTTTTCCTTTGAAAGTTGTCTTCAACTATTCCAACTTCTCTTCTTCTCATTATTTCTATGTCTACATTTCCAGTTTTTCTTTCTCCTTCTCTTCCATAGTTTTTTCTTCTTTTTTTACATTCCTTGAAGCACATAGAGCACAGTTTCTTAGAAGCTTAATCCCTCACTGTTTTAATATTTCAAGTTTTTATTTATTTTTAAAGATTACTTAACATATAATTTAGCAAATTTTTCCAAAAACATTTTCACCGTACATTATAAAAACTCTTCCTCTGTTTGGTAATAACTAAACTCTACTAAATAGATAAAATATATTTCCTATTGAAAAAAGATAGTAGATGCATGCCATATAAGCAAGGCATTTCTTTAAAAATCCTAAATGGCATAAAGTTTACATGTAACATTGCATAAAGAATTGTATTTGATACCCTGCAAGAAGTATACCATATAATGTGTTAAAATTATACAGGTAAGCCAATAATAACTCCTGCCTCGCGCTAATTGGGTTAAACAGTTCATTTTGATAATTAAATGATTTATTTCTGTTTTGAAATAACACAGGCATCTTTTCAAAAGATTTCAAACAATGCAATATGAAAGAAAACAAATATTTTCATGCTTTTCTTTACATTTTAACAATGTCATGATGAAAATTGTTCGTATCCTAAAAAAAATCAATATGAGAATATTAATATTTGCATCAAATGACTTAAACAAAATCTTGTGATTATCATTTTACATTCTTTCTTTCTGATTTTATGGTTATTCTTTAAAACTTGTTGAGTTAATGTAGCATATTCTTGTTTTAGTATATTATATTAGTATATTTAATCCAACCCTTTGGAATAGTTATAACTGTTTGTTTATTAATAAAGAATATCTTAAACAACATAATAGAGAGCAACTTAAATATGAAAAGGATGTACCGATTTTGACAGCAACACCTAACTGTAAGCAATGCAGAATTCAGTGACTGTTAGATTCTGTTCAATCTCACGTGGAGCAGCACTATGTTTAAAATCAAAATGTTAATGAAGTCTAGGCGGTGTAGGTGTTATTATAATATCCAAAGAATAAAGATTGTAAATTTTGCTTGCATGTAGAATTTGGACGTCTTTGTACTTATAGTATAAAGTAAAGAAACAAGTAGACATAAATCTTAAACTCCTTGCAAATGAAAATGATTGAGCTCACATAACTAAAAGCTTTAGGAAACATGTTGCTCAGGTGATGTAATAAATAATTTTGATTGAAATTAAGTCTAAATTGATTCGGTTCTGATAACTCCTGATTATAAGTTTATATACTGTTGACCTGATTATACGTTTTTTTGCCCTAAAGTATTTAAGTTCTGATAGCGTATTTAAATATATAGAGTAAGTGATTACACTTATAAATGTACATTTTCCTCAAAACTGCGTCAGTATAAGGATGGAAAAAAATACCCTTAATCATAAAGATTTTGGCAAGACTGAAGTGGTCTGATGCGCTCACATGGTTGTGTTTTGCCTTTTAGCATTCCAGGGGAAAAGAGGCATTAGTTAAGGTTAAATGTTCCTAAAGTATCATCTAGCAAATGATTTGTTTCACAAGCATTAAAATCATGAAAAATAATCATACTTTCTTGGACTCTATTAGGCCATTAAAGCACTATATGCAGTATGTTTTCCAGATCATTCAGTGAAATTACTGACATGGAGAAGTAATGAATACACTACTGGTCATGCCCTGTATTACTAATTTGATTTAGAGAGGCTTTTGTTTGGGATAAAAAGAGCATACGAAGAAGCACTTCACTTAAAATTAGAAACTTTTGATAATAAAAGTGATGGAATACTTTAGCAGAAGACTCGTTTTCCTGTCAGGGTCACAGAAATATTTAATCAGAAAAAAGAAACAGAGGGAATCACTGGTAGTCAGGATTTTTTCTGACATTTACAAACATTTTTGTGATTTCTCTATTGATTAATTATCTGCAAACCTCTTTCAGATTTCTCTCTTAAAGGAATTATTTTTTTTTAAAATGTGGTATTTTTTATTTCATAAAAGCCATATTTGCTGTTACTGGTATATACTATTAATTAAAGAAATGGTAGTGTTTTTTTATTTTGTTGGAACTTTTAAGGTAGGATGAAGGTAAAACAAAATGAAAAAGCCAGGGCTGTGTCTCTATTACAGATAGTGCCATTAGAATATGTCATATAGTTAAAGTATAGTTAAACATTTTCTGTATTTTTGTCATTTGAAATTCTGTACTGCAGGATTAATTTTCAATATCTTTAGTAAATACACAGCCCTCTTAGCTAAAATACAGAACAAAAAATGTCAATGCACTTGTTTGCCCCACAATGCTTTCCTATGTGTTGTGTTCTTCAGGCCTCAGTGGCCTTGTGATAGACCCTTATTGCCCACCAGACATCTGCCTGCATTACAACTGGACCGGACTAATGAACAGGACTCAAACTAAGTCATAATTCTATTAATGTTCAGGTACAGCTGTATATAGGTTATAAATTGTGTATCAGTAGGAATGATTATTTTTCTGTACAGGTTAAGAGCCAAGGGCAGACACTATCAAACTGATAACAGTGTTGGCCAGAAGAAAGTTTGAGGTAAAAAAAAAAAAAGAGAGTTAGAAAAAGGCCAGCAACACATTTCAGCAATTCAGAGACCTGCTGTTGCTGTCAAAAAAAAAAAAAAAAAAAGACTTTTAATTTGAATTTTGCATAAAATTATCATCAGTCTTCAGTTGCATTTGGATACAAAAGGGTCACTTGTGTCTTGGCCCAGGGAACTGTTCACACATAAACACCTGAGTGTAGTTCAGATTAATATTAAGCTAATAACAAGGCATACGTCATTTTGAAAACAGTAAGATACATGATTTTTGATATGGGAAAAGTACTTTCCAAAGGCTAATTTAGATAACATCACATATAAAAAATAAAAACAAATTAATTAGTTAATTATTTAAATAATTTTAATGAATTCGAAAAAGAGTATTTGAGAGTGTTTTTTTAATCACTTTTTAACACTTAGTGGAAATAATGCTATGAACTTTATGGAGTAATCAGTTTTGTACTTTCTACACTTTTTACGTGAGGGGTGCCCAACTCAATATCTGGAGAGATGTTATCCTGCAAATTATAGATGCAGTCCTGCAAAAACACACTTGAACCAAATAAAGAGGTTATTATCATCCTGCTGAGCTGAATGACATGCTGATGAGGGAATTCAGCCATTTAATTAATGTACGTCAGGTAACCCATTTTTACACAAACTGTCTTTAAACCATTAATGTTAGGGGTCAGGTATTTCTTTCATAGATGTGTTTGGAATTATTAACAGAACTATCAGTAATGCCCCAGTACATTTCTCCAGTCATTCTTCTGTAATTTTTATGATTCTGATACTTCGGTGTTGATTTCATGTAAATATACCTCAGCTGATGTCATAAACCTGAGTTAGGAAATTTTAAATGGAAGAGGGAATCTTTACAGAAATAGCAGAGAGGGGGACAAACAGAGTTTTTCAACTAAGTGTTGTAATTACCTTCTAGACTATTTCGCAGTAGCAGCCAATGGATACAAAGAAGCTTGTTTTTAAAGGATCATTCAGTCATATATCACCTTTTAGTGTGATGAATGTAATTAGAACATTTATTGAGCCAAAGTTTCCTATACCATTATAAACACAACTAAAAAAATGCTAGCATAGTTTACAAGAGCTAAAGCAGGCTTTAGCAGCAGTCTGACCTGTTAGCCTAGCTTTTCAGTTCAGCTCTAATAGTAAAAAAAGAACTACAACAGATCAAACACAATGGATAAAGCAATTCATAAGGTGTCTATCCGAATTAAATCTTCCCTATTTTTAAGAGACGTGATGCCTCTGTTTAGTACCCTTCTAATCACAACATTTCCGAAAAACAGGGTAGTTAACAGGTCCTAATGTGTTTATGAGTTTATAAGTTCTATAGTCCTTATATATGATGAGGTCAGCAGCTACAGTAGGAGCAATTCAAAATTGCCCTTCCCAGTCAAACGCCAGCCAAATGGCAGCCTACTCTCCTGCAACTCCAAGCAACTTCCAGCCACTGGCATTCTCCTGGGCCATTTATTTTACTCTGACTCCACCCTTTCACTGAATTAGAGGGTCTCACCAGAAGTTGATGCTTCTCTTTAGATATTAATGTCAGAAAGAACATTTTAGTACAAATATTGATGTTTAAAAAGGAATTGTAGGGGACCAGCCAAGGGCCCATCAAGGAAAGTGGGGAAATTTTGAACGGATACTACTGTAATAAAGAAAATAACAATCCAATAGATATTTTTTGTTGAATTGACAACACTGAAGTAAAGCTTCTGACATGCAGACTTAAATGACAGGCTGTTGTTCTCATTACATATCCAACATAGAGATGTATGCCTTTCTTGACCTGTAATCATAGCTCTCAAACATGTCCCTATGGCTTTTTTTGCAATGCAAGAGTTATGAGTAAAAATATATAAGATCAATTAATTATTGATTGTGTGCCTTCAGATTTAGGTAACCCTTAATGAATAAGTAATACCTAGCCAAGCACTAATGCTACTCATGCAAGTTTAGATTTAGGAACTTGATTGAGTCTCTAAACAAAAACTACATTCCTATAGCAACATTAGAAGATAAAATACATTTTAGAAAAAAATCATGAAGTACATCAGATTGAATAGAATAGAATAGAACATAAATACCTTCATTGTCCCATCTTGGGAAACTGTGGATGTGACAGTGCAAACACAAGTAGCCAAAAGAAAACTTACTGGCACGGACAAGACTAAATAATATAACAGGACAAAATTCTAAAAAATTAAACTGCACTGAGGAAGAACAGATATCAGAAAAAGAACAACTTTCTAAACTCTTATCTAATGTAAGCATACTTTGGTGATTAATAGGCTCAACGCATGTGCGGCAAACAACAGGGACAGATGGCTGTCATCACCATCACCATGAAACCCAATACACAGGATGGCAACGGCAACAAATTGGATGCAAATTACACTCACTGGTCACTTGCCCTAAGAAATATGACTCATAAAATAGAGGAGATTGTAATATTTTCAAAGCAATCTATGACAAACCAGGCAGCAAGGATGAAAAGTAATAATATTTTACTAGAATTTACTTCAATTGATTGCAGATTGAAATGTTTAGCATGTTCTCTCCTCTTTCCTTAGTCAGTCATTGAAACTCCCACAGATTTCTTTAGCGCCATGCTACAGCAACAAAAAGGGTAAATATTTTTTCAAATTTCATGTGTCACGTAGAAAGCCGCTGTATGCACATTGGTTTGCACTGCGTGTGAGACATATTTAAGGTACCGACATTAACGCTCATTGCTCATGTCTGCTGTCTGAAAGCTAAACGGTGATGTGGTTCTCACTTGTCTGTTGCTGAAAAGCAGAGAAGCTGTGGGCCCATTTTCTGTCTCAGACTGACAGCTCTGTGATGTATACAAAGCCCCCATTCCTCAGCTGGGAAATCAGCCTTATACAGCTCCGTCACAAATAATCAGTGCTTATTACCAGCAGCACACTTCCACATTTCACAGCTCTGTTTGGCCTGGTGTTGGATGTGAAACCTTTCCAATGTGCATTTATTTTTAGCGTGCATATTTCTTTCTCCATGCTCTTCATGGATTTTTTTTTTTTTTTTTTTTTTTGTACAATGATTAAACAAGCACACCTAGTTGAATAGCTGTTATGGGCCCGACTTAGAGGCTCTAAGTTTATGAGTGAGCTCCCTTTGCTGATGTACCTGTGGCCTGTGACCTTGTAATGAGCAGAACGACTGTCAAATTCGGCACAGAGCTTTTATCTGCTTGGTGCCCTAGCACAAAGCACTCAACCAATTATCTCCCAGTCAGACATAAATACGAATGCGGTCTTGCTGTTCTCTGTGTACGCCTTTTTTGAAGGACATGATGATCGCAAACCAACCTTGTTGCAGGGAGAGGACCATTCCATGAATTGAGTGTAATTGGCGAGGAGAGCTGCGAGCCAGTTGCTCTCTGTGTAAGCAGATTACAGCCTGGCAAAGCTGAGACCCCCTCAGGGCGCCACAACATGGCCGTTGGTACGTGGTGTGTAAAACAAGCATGTCACTCATGAATTATACATGGAAGGATACCCAGCCATGAAATTGGAAGACCAGGAAAAACAATGGAACTGGATGAGGTAAAAATAAGAGAAACAATGAAAGAAAGAACATGACTGACAATATTGCAAACAGTTAAATAGGAAACAGGTAACAAGGCATTTTGTCTTTGCAATGGTCCCTGTCCCTGTTTTCTTTGGTTAGCCACTCCTAAAATAGGCTTGAGAACCACTTCAAAGTCTAGTCTTTCTGTGTTTGGTCTTCATAATCAGAACCTCTTATAATTGTACAAAAGTTCCTTTTGGGTGTTCAGGCTCCAAGCAGCAGACAATTTTGCTAATCAATTAAAAGAAAAAAAGATCTACTAAGGTACACAAACATATTTTTCATTAACTCTTTTAATCACCTATGTAGCAGTTATCAGTATCTACACAATGTAGATTTGTAAATATATAATACATTGACATAACTGCTCAACCTTACATTTGAGCAAGGTATCTACAGGTGGGTATATTTCTCCAAATCAGATAACAGCTAGTAGTGTATCTTACTTTATATCAATCAACTTAACTTTATCAATAGTTTTGGAAATAGCTTGTGGATACTTGGAAACAGTTTGTGGATAATTCTGTTATGTTGGGTTTTAGAAATTGGGATCCAATTGCATGTTTTTTTTAATCAAATGTTTGAATTGCATTGTTGAAAATTCTGTTAAATTGGAAATTTTAATTTGTTATTTGTGTCAATTCTAGGACCCCTAACTTAAGAGAAATCATTTTCATTTTGTTCACTGTACAGAGCATACACCAGAGCTCACAGATTAGCGGACCGCATCCGGACCCAACTGCTGGCTAATCCAGACCCACCCCGATTTAAAACATTTACAAATTACCGCATATTGTCTGACGGCAGTGTCTAACTTCACCTTCCAAAGTGTCGGGACCAGGCTGCACGTGATACAAATTAGCCAATGAGCTGTCAGTCTGGGTCACGCTTTGTTTTCTTTGGTACAGCAGCTGGCTGTTGGAATGCTGGAATTGTAGCAGAGAATGAGGTGTCATTAAAGTAACCAGGTATTGCTACAATTGTAATTTCCTGTTGTGTCTGCAGCTTAGTGCTACCGGAGAGCACGACAATTAGTCCAGTATTTGGGGGTAGACAAGTGGGGGGTCATCAAACTTTAATGTTCTTCAACCTGCCCTAAAACCAATTATGCTTGATTAAAATTTAATGGGCGTACCCTATTTTGCAATGTCTCGGGTCAAGCAGATGTTTAGAGAATATGCCAAAGGGAAATCCAGCTGTTAATTGTGTAATGTGCTGTGTTGGGATGGGTGGGGGATGTTTTATATGTTTAAATATAAAACATTCCCCACCCATATATATATATATATATATATATATATATATATATATATATATATATATATATATATATATATATATATATATATATATATATATATATATATATATATATATATATATATATATATATACACATACATATATATATACATATATACACCATTTTGTGTGTCTTTTTTATATATATATAATTTCAATACTACCGGTAGTTATTCTCATCATTTTTGTTTTTTCTTTTGTTCATCGGAATTTTAGATAGGCTACCTATGTGAAATGCTCCTTAATTAATCCTTAGTAGTACCATTACTGTCTTTTAAATGATTATTATCATTATTACTTCAAGCCGTATCTACCAAGGACATTCAGTTCTAAGCCATGTAGCCTTAGAACAGTATCTCCTTTATAGCAGCTACTCTCAGACTTCCAGGTTTACTTGCAAACTGCATATTTAATAGGGTGAAACAGAACGGGTTTATAACATATTAAAATTTGCACAATCAATGTAGTTTACCTGCACTTGAATCTACCTCTGGAGATGTCAAATTAGTGTTTGAGATACAGCAAACTTGGTTAACAACATAAGTTAACATGCATTTCATTTTCAATTTTTTGGCAGACTAGTAGAGGACATAATCTTCTTTTTTGGCAAATCTTTTATGGATTGGAAAATGTTAATTACATTTCTAACCAAAATTACAAGAAACTGCACTGCAGTACCCAACCAAAACAGCATCAGGCCATTGAGAATTTCACAGTTGTTGATGATGCTCATTTCAAGACACATCATAGAACAAAAACAAAATCAGCAGGCAAAAGAGCCATCCTCCAATTGAAATTGTCCAGTGCCAAATGAGCATCGCCGGTGCTGGTTTAGTAATTTGAATCACCTCTCTTTTGTGTTTTGCATTAGGATGCAGCAGACAGAAAAACCTTGATAATGGTTTTCGTTTACCCCCCAGCAAGACTAATCACACTGACATTGGTTCCACTCACTGCACTGGCTGATTCATCTAAATTCAGCAGACCAGCTCTTTCAATGGCACTGAAGCAGGTTGATGCTCTTCCTTTACTGTGTGTACCAGTTACACTTTTGCCTAAATAAGCTCAGAACAGGGATGCATGGGATCAGAACCAACTTGTCACAGCACATACAAAAGAGTACAAAACATTTGTAGCTGCTTCAAATTGCTGAACAGTTTTTTTTTTTTACAAATATATGCAGAAACTCATCCCTAGCAGCCAGAATTATTACATAGTAAAAAAATTCCCCTCGATTATATGTTTTTACAACAATACAAGAAACTGTATTCCTTAATAATGTGTGCATATTAGAAAAACTAAATGACAGGAGCCACAATGCAGATACTACTGTATGACCAAGATCGGTCAACCATTTATCACAGAACACAGCAAACTTTTGCCACAAACCATTTATCTTTTAAAATAAAAGTTTTCCATCATCTGAGAAAATAAATTATGTCTGCTGTTTGTTTTTTAAGAAATACAAGCTGATGAGCTGCTCTATAGCTTTGATGAATGTGATGTTTTTTGTTATATTACTGCTAGAGAGGAGGGGATAGAAAGATTGATGTCTGTCTGAGCCATTAATCTCTTTCAAAGGGATCAAAAAGACTTAAAATTGTAGACCTGTGCCCAAAGAGCAGAGAAACACTGGTCTGTATTGATTGAAATTGACTAAAAATTGTATCAAAGGCTAATAACAAGAAGACTTGTCAGAGCTTTTTGCTTAAAGTTTTCCATAATGGTAAAATATAGTTTTATCCTATACAAAGCCATGTCATGTCATGCCAAGTCTTTGGTTTGGGGAGGGGTGCTTGCCCAGTCTGCTTTGCTTGACCCCAGACAAAAACTCTTGCTAATTAAAGTTCTAGCTGAGATATACAGCTGTAAAGGTCTTTTAGCTAAAGAGGGACCAGATCAATTAGACAATTGAAACTAAAAACAATCTTAACATTTCTAAAAGAAACAAGCAGCCAGTGGAGGATATACAAAATCTGAGTGTCTCAGACAGAAGCACCCAGTATTCAAAGCGAGACAGTTGGATAATTCAAAGCATTTATTAAATATATATCGGGCTGTGGATCCGAGGTATCAGCGGCTAGGGCGGGGTACCGCCCATCACTGCAAACTCTAGTTGCAGGAAAAACACAGGTAAGTGACCGTGATTATCTGACAGAGGATGATTATCCACTTATATCACTTACCTGGTTTAACAGTTCAGGCCATCTCCATAGAGTGAGTAGGATCTAGCTGGCAGACTGCCAGAGAGATGTGCCACCCAGAGTGTCCCTAGATGCTGCTGCCCCAGAGAACAAGCAACAGTCAGAGCCAGGTCAGATCAGCACAGGAAGGCTCAGAGGTCCAGGAGTCTGTAGCCCGGTCAGGGATACCTATGAGGACAGGAACAGGCTGGTCCAGGGTTCCAGGTGCTCACAGACAGTTTAGGCAGACTTTCAGAAGGGATTAGGCAGACTCAGTGGTAGAGAGGAAAAACAGGTCAGGATAACAAGAACATTATGGAGTACTAGAAAACCGCTTTCCCCACTGAGCCAAGACAGGAACAGGGCATGCTCAGTGGATAAGAGGCAGATCAGGATCAGGAAATCAGAAACACTACGAAATGCTAAATACCCTCTCTCCACTGGCCCCAATGAACGAGCACTTGCACAAGAGCATCAACATTAATCTCAATATTCTGGCCCCGATAGCTGGGACTGAGCTGTATATAAAGAAACAGGAGTAGGTGAATTAGATGAGCAGACATTGGAAATTGGGCAGAGTTAGGCAGTAGAATGAAATAAGCATTTAGGCCAGCCATCAGTGCCAAGATCATGACAAAGTGACGTGTTTGTGTTAACTTGTTTTCATTAACGGAGGGGCAGCTCAATTCTGAATGAGCCGTGAATGGTGAAAAAGACTGTTCAATCCCATTGTAGTTGGAGATGAGTTGCAGTATTCCAGTCTAGAAGTAATAAAAGCATTTGGTAACCCTTTCAAATACATTATGTGTAAATGATCAGACTGAGGATCCAAAATTCAACCAGGTCAACCAGGTTACAAGATTCATTCACTGATCAGCCGGGAACTGATCAACAACAGGTGCAGGATCCTTTAGAGAGGAGAGATCAGGTTGGTGGCTGAACAGTCCTTAGGTTTGAATGGATCAATCGCAAAATAAGCCACTAACCTTCTCAAAGACCCTAGGAGAAAGGGAGACTAGATGTGGGCTCCTCAGTAAGTCTAAGAAAGAGAGCGACAAGCAGATCATTTTATTTTTATTTATTTATCTTAAAAGTACATGAAGAATGAATGAAATTATTTTCAGATTACACAAATAGATTCATTAATGCCAAAAGGAGATTACTTTAGGGTTAGGATTGGGATTAATTCAGTGATAACAGCCTACTAAACCTACTGACAAAATCTGACGCCATTATATGGGACTGATCACCACTAATAACAACGATTTTTTGTGGGACAATAACATCCAAAGCGGCTGCAAACAGCTATTTAGTATTTACCATGTAAGAGAAGACAGAATCAAACTGAGAGCCTATGAAATGAAGAGGTCTGACCTATTTGAACAATTTTATTCTTCATCTTCACCAACTGCTAAATGATTTCATCTAAATAGATACTTCACATTGATCTACTACCATTCAAGAAATAGACCCGTAATGTTATCGTGGTCACAACAGGTTATGGCAATCTCTTTTGATATGTATTAGGTTTACGTAATATATATGCCTGATATTTGAAAAACTTTTGTTCCTTGTAAAAATCACTATTTGACACAAAATTACATTCTTCACATCTAGAATAAACATTCTGGATGTTTAGAGATGAATTTCAGATCTCCAAATTGCCATTGTCACTGGTCAAAACTGGTCAAATCCTCCCTTTGCCATTTTGTACTCAGTGGAAGGATGGGCAGTGATGCTGAAGTCACTACAGCAAACAAAGAGCGTATGAATCAGATCATATCCTTGCCAAATTTCTAGATTTTTTAATAAGCTCAGAACATAGGACCCAGAAATCACGTGAGACAGAAAGTGGGATAAATAAAAAGCGTTTATTATTTTCAAGTTGGTGTGGATCTGCAGCGGCTGTGGCTATGACTGGAGGCTATAGTTAGAGAGAAAGACAGATTAGTGACTGTGATAATCAGGCAGAGGATGATTATATACACGCTAGTCACTAACCTGTCTAAACACTTAAGTCCAGAGTCCAGGTTAGATTTTTTTGTGCTCCAAAAACACACAGTTTGATGACAAAATCTTCTCCTGCTACCTAATTTATGCCACAAACTAACAAAACCAGATGGGGAAGAGGTAGTTATGCAGGTGTTACTTTTTCTTCAGCTGTCGGCAATCCTAATGTTATTCGTTATTGGTGCAGCTAAGGATAACTGTTAAGACATTTTATATGTTTGTCTAGGACAGCTTCAGATTATGTGTAGAGGATGATAATCAGTCATCAAATTGACAAAATTATATTTGTGTATTAAAAATAACATTTTCTTTGTGAATAATATAAAATATACAGTATTCTTTATCAGCATAGCCTGGAAGTAATAAAGGATACTTTTACTCCCCACATTCAAACACAGATATCTGTACTCTCTGCTATTTATGCTCCCAGAAAGGGGTTGTTATTTCTGCACATATTGATAATAACTACATAATACCATAAACTGCATAAACTGGGTCTATCTGGTGCTATTTTAATGACACTGGTGGGTTTTTTTGGTTTTTTTTTTACAAGAGCTTTATTAGTTCCACAATATTACTTTTAAAACCATTTTAGTACTGCCCTGAGTGTTTTAATGGTGATTAATGCATTTAAAAGTTTCTAGTTGATACAAATGCACATGCCGATTCCGACTTTCGTTACCATTGCCCCATGTTCAGTTGTAATTGCAACTAACTCAGACATACATGTCCAAAGTAAGTCATTCTGTCCTCCGCTGTCTCTGCAGGATTGTCTTTGGGCATGTCTTTGTCAGAGCATTGAAGCCAGAAGTTTTAACCAATCAGGCTCAATCCTACCAAGCCTTCCTCAAACTCCAATGTCAAAGGGGTTGAAAATTCTTTCATTTCAAAAGATCTATCCATGCTACAACTACCAGTGTCCTTCTGCTCACCTTCCTTGCCTTGATATGGCTAAGCTAAGCAAGCTGCCATGTCCTGACCACATTCCAACTATAACCCATACCTCTTACCCTCAAACTTACTGCAGCTCTGCCCCTACAGTTCTTTTGATACCAACCACTTTAGTTGCATTTTCCAAGATTGGTCTTGAGGCAGGGGTTATGTGTTAATACATAGGGGTGAGTAACCATTTAAATAAACTCAGAAACTATGGAAAGACTAATAAGAATTTTTAATTATAATATAAAGAAGCCACAATCACTTAGACCGAAATATATACTGTATATGTTACTGGTCTTCTGATGTAGCCTGATAACAGCATATTGGTCCTGTTTGATACACTATCAGCCTAAAACCCTTGCAGCAAAAAATCTCTACCAGGCTTCTGACAATTAATCATTCAGAGGAAAGGGTTCCATTTGTGGAAAATTGTGTCCATTTTCCACATGGTCGAATAACTGAATAAGTCAACAGCAACAATGTGCGAGAATTTGTTCTTGACTTAGCCATTTCTCAAAATAACTTTCCTAAGGGCTGAAATTGAGATGATATGAAAAGGAGAGAAAATAGGTGAGAAAAACAAAGCAAGCTGCCTCTCTGCACTTCCTTTCTCAAATGGCCTTTTAAGAAATAATAAAACCTGAGTACTCAGGTCATGCTTTATTCAGATTAAAAGCCTCTTGCATTTTTGTTGCCTTAAAGGACTAATTTAAATCCTGTCAGTTTCTATCTTTCTTTCAGTCTTCTCACACTGTTACCATAATCAAGTGAAGACAACAATTCTGCAGCAACTATAATTCTGGAAATCAAAAGAGAGAGCAAAAAGATTAAGCTGTGCAACATATTTATGCATAGGCTTTAAGATGAATAATCTTTATCAAGGTTATTTCTCTGGAGCAAAAGGGAAATGCTTGAATAACCAGAGTTCATTGATTGCGCCACACAGAAACATCTTTCGTCAACCTTGGCTCTGTTATTCATGATATTTTTGGCTTTTAGTTGCACTGTTTAGGCTGTGCAAGTACTAAAATTCTAATTAGAACAATGATGAGCAGTGGATTTTCTTATTGTTTTGCTGTGATGGTTGATTAGGTGGATGAAATCATTATCCAACACTTCATTGTATAATTAGGAAGCTGCTGTAAATCTAGCTAGACAAGGATAATTAAGAATTAACACTTCAAATCCCAGAAAGGGTCTCCAACAGACAGCTAAATTTATGCATGGCGATAATATCAATTCTTATGTTTTTTGCCACATAGTACAAAAGTCACATGAAAAAAAAAGCAAGTCATTTTTTTTTAAATCTTTGCTAAGATATAGTTGTTTTCAAAAGTCACAATGATTTAAATAAAATACTCTGAACTTAGAATACTGTCTATTAGTAGAATAAACAAATAAATTGAAATTATTTAGCCAGCTAACAGGTTTTGTTAAAGTTTTAGGTAAAACCAAAGATGTAAAGTGATTGAATACATTATCACATGTTATATGGCTTGATAACACAACTACCAAATCAGTCAGAGGGGACCATCAAAATGCATTAAGGGACCATGATTAGGGTTGAGCATCACTTGAAGGATTCCAGGTTAATTCCTGATTCCAGTTTTAATTCCTTTTTTCATTATTACCTTTGATTCTCAATTCTGATTTTTAAAAGGAAGAATCATAAGAGTTTTCATTTTTTGTATGGATGAAATAGTCTGGACTTATCAATAAACTTAATTGTTTGAATACCTAACTTTGTCCTAGGTTGAGAAAAAAAGGTGCAGCTGGTGTTATGCTATGGAAAATATCCCTAATTTATATCCCTAAGAATTTGTATCCTCAGAGTTAGTAGGTCTCATCATTTGTAAAACATGTCAATAAAATTGAATAAACTAAGAATTACATTATGCTTGACATTATTCCTAAGTATGGCAATTTTAACTGAAAATGCTTTTGCTTTTATCAAAAACACATAAGAAACAAGTCAGATATCTGTTAAAGCATTGTAAAAGGCAATAATAATAATCATTAAAAGGCTCCACTCTCCTTGCAGGTGTGAGGTGTGTTATCAGTTCCGTCTGGGAACCTACGGTTGCAAAACTCCTCATGCCAGGAAAGCATTAGCAAATTATTGCTTCTACTCAAAGTAAATTTTCTACACTATTTTCATGACAGCCCTTGATAAACTCACCTTCTGAAAAACGTTTCAAATATTTAGTGATAATAATATGTTAACTTTGTAGCCTGTCTCTGTGAATGATTTATTTTACTCACAGACCTCCGAGAGTTTCTGTAATGAGGCTAAAGGAGCTTGGAGTTGCTTTACTTTTTTTGCACACTTTCTATCTATAAGCTTGTTGTATGTACCATATAATATCAGGTTGTATTTTCTTACGTTGAATTCCTGAAACAAGATAACAGTCTCTTGAAAGATTACACAAAGATAATTGTCTTTATTTTTAGTGAAAAAAGGTTGTAATTTCCATCACCCCAGAAAGCGTCATCCCTCACTGTGAACTTTCTGCTTTTTATTTACTGTTCCCATGTTACAAGTAGGTGAGAAGGGGTCATTGCATGCTCCCACAGGCAGATACTGTTAGACTTGAGGATAAAGAAGAGGTTTTTCATTTGGAACATTTTATTATTTACTTATTCGAATTGGTACACATAGTGGTCCGCAAATAACACACTAGGAAATTAGTCTGCAGTTAAAAATCTGACTTTGATCCATGATTTGCTCCTGGACCAGACTTTGGACATGCCTGATCTTTAAGAATCAGTCATTCAATTCACATGCAACATGTTTCTGCATTTATAGTATAGTTTGTGTAAATGAATATATTGTTTCTCTACTTGAACAATACTTCACTTCGGACCACATCGTTTTTCTTTCTGGAAGCAGCAATATAAGTCTTGAACCTATCAAATTGTGGCATTAGGTTATTTGATAATAAAAGCACACAAACACAACATTACATCTTTAAGGGTGATTAGCTGTAATAACAGCACAAAAGTACTGTTTCAAAAGTTGAAACTCCCATGATTTTTATTCTTTTTGAATTTCCAAGCATATTGTATTTTTTTATCAGTATAATCTTTTCCATTTAACTCATTTTGAAGGGTTTGATCTGTTATCTTTTCCCTGCATCAGGATGCTGGTGAAGGTTCTCAGGCTGCTGAAGGTTGCATCAGGATATTTTACTAAAGGAGGGTCGTCAAAATTATCTGTATGCAAGACATGTTATTTCTTATGCAGCTGCACATGATTAAATGATAAAGTAATTAGTTTGACTAAATATATTCTTACTATATCTGTTACTCTCATACTCAGGATTTATCAAGGCATTTGTGCCTTCAGGATGTTAAAAGGGTAGGAAAGACATAGCTTTGTTAATTATACGGTCTCTTAACACTGCCAATATTTGCTGTAATAGATAATGTAATAGTGACATTGAAGTAAAGTGTTTGTATTCAGTTACAGCTATGATGTTATCTAGCCTAAATATTTGAGGGTTTGATAACTTGACCCTTTATGTACAGAGAAAATAACATTTCCTGATAACATCTTTAAACAAGGTAAAACGTCAGCTTGTGTATCATAACACTTGTTGCTAATCATAAAGGTGTTTTTTCTGTGCCCTGGATTCTCCTGCATTCCCCTGCCTTTATCTGACATCTGTCAAGCTTTTGATCTTTGGATATTGACCTTGTTTATGTGCCCCAACCCACAAGTCTTCCCAAGCCTTTAGAAAACTGAATCTGATCTCTGTCTCTTCATAGTCTTTACAAGCCTGCTGGTTTAACCATTGGATGCTGCATTAATTTCTGACAGATTCAATGACATCTGTATACTGAATCAAGGTTGCTGGAGACTCCTTAAAATCAACAATCGTCCTGATTCCTATTTAACATATGAGTCTGTTTTACCCTAAAATTCTGCAAATTCAGCAAATAAATATATATGTATAAACATACACATATGTATTCTACACTCATTTTCAAAAATTCTATTATTGTCCTTGGCCCAGGTGACCACAACCATTGCAAATATGTGTGTAAATTATTGCTTCTGCGTCTGTACACCCAAGCACAGTGACTAAGAGTACCTACTGAGGTTTACCTCACTTCTTCCATCTCTCTCTCTCTTTTTTTTTTAAAGGAAACTAGTTTCAGCCTTTTACTAAACAGTCTCATGCTTGAACATTGCTTTAATTCAACATAGAGTTTGTTCCATACTTTGACACCATTTATTGAAATGAACCTTGTTTTCAAGTTTCCTGGTTAATCTTTTCTTGCACTTATAGATAATTTAGTATGAACATGTTTCATATGAGGCTTCCAGGTCTTTTTCACAAAGCAAGTTTACAGAACAGTTTTGCAAACCTGAAATCAGGGAAACCTTGCGTTTTCCATTTCACAAAGAGAGTTTACTCAACCTCTGTTTCTGTTACCATAGTAACATTCTCCCCAGATCTAAACTGGTTGGCAGCAGGTTTTATCAATGAACACATTGTCCTTTCCATCCTCCTTAAAGCCAAACATGTTGTCTAATTTCTTGATTTATACAGCCGTGTTGTCATATTTTTTTGTACCGGTAAATAAAAAGGAAACATGTTTCCAAATGAAAACTCTTCTGGTTTGCTGCATCTTCGTCACACTGACAGAAAATCTTAAATTAGGTTAAAAAAAAAAAGTAATTAATTGCAAAAGGTCCTCTTTGAAATATTTCAATTTGACCGTTTAAAAAAGGGACAAATGTTTGATATAATTTAAACCTGCACAGCAGAGCTACAACCATGCACATGGGGCGTCACTGTGTTGCCATAGATATGACTGCTTTCCTTTTCCGTTCGAGGCCATCCCATTCTCGTTTATACCCTTCCACCTTCAATTAAGGTGCCTTTCACAGCTTTGGTGTGACTTCATTGATGAGTGACTGTGGTTAGTTAAGGGTAAGGGCTTAGGGGGCGGTTTGGGATTCAGCCAGTGTGACTAGTCTCAGGCAGCATTCATCCGGAAATAACTAGTCTGTGTCTCAATATGTGCACTTGTGCATTTTTGGCTGAATCTCAAATAAAATCTGACAAAATACCAAGGTGTTGTTCTTTCCCCTCTGTCTTTACTGAGCATGCATCAGAGCAGACTTGTGCGTTGCGCAAACTGTCAGCTCTCCCAGCATGCACTGCGGCAGCAACAGCTTCCAGGCTAGCGCTCACAGAACTCAAATTAAAAGTTATAAGAAATAGCACTCATCAGAATTCAGTGTTCTGTGCTCTGCTGATTCTCTTCCACATGTGGCTGTTGTTGACAGGTGGGCGTGGCCCTGCACCTGAGGCTCATTGGGGCTGCTCTGGCTGGAGCTTAAGAGAAGCTTTCAGTCAGCTGAAGAATGCCAGAGTGTTACACCGTTTTAGTACGCCTAGGCCTCTATCCTGTTGACAGAGCTTCGTTCCTGAGAGTTTGATGTTTTGGATTCCTAGTTCTAACTTTATCTCCTGTCTCCTTCAGTTCGTTGTGCTCTGGATTACTCACCCATCTTGTCTCTGCGCACTGAAGACTGGTTCCTGAATCCCTGCTGCTCAGATTCTGCTCTGGCGTTCCATTCTAGCCCCCTCAGTGTTACCGAACCAGACAAGAGAACCCCCTTCTTGGATTCACTCTGGTTCCTTCAGCTGCTCCTCGAACCTGTCTCCGCTGTGGTGCTGCTCCATCCGCTAGCTCACCTGTCACTAAGCCATCTCCTCCCATCGGAAAGCAATGAGTTGCAGAATCTTAACTTCCACTCACGCTCCCCGGATAGGTTATCCGTACCTGACGCTAAGCGAAACAGCATCAGCGCAGATCTCCCTTACTTTCTTCGTGTTAATCAGTTTTCTCTTTCCTCCTGCAGTGCTCCTAACACTGACGTTCCAAACCTCGCCTGCAGCTCACGTTGTGAGCTATTCATATCTGTGTATAGCCTAAATAAACATCTTAAACTGCTCCTTATTCTCCGTCTGTGTCTGCATGCGGGCCAAACACCTTAAAGGGATAGTTCGGGATTTTTGACATGAATCTGTATGGCATCCCCATCACCAGTGTCATGCAATCACACTGACTTACCCCTGGCAGCGTCCCGTGAGCAGAGTTCTCGTCCAGCTTTGGTCAAGCCGAAAGTAGTCCGGCAGGTTTGCTAGACCCAGCGAAATAAAACGTTTCTCTTCCCAAAACATTATGTGTTCAAAAGAGCGATATTTTTGCATCCCAAAAACATTGTAGTGGAAAAAGTCACACGTCGTTATCACTTGGTCCTATTTTCTCTCTGTTCGTATCAGTGCGCGCAACACCATGACCTGACAGCTAGGGCCTACTAACCTGACAACAGCCAGATGCATGTCTCGCTCCGCCTAGCTCCTAGCTGGGCGGAGCGAGACATGCATCTGGCTGTTGTCAGGTTAAGGGCCTACCTGTTTGATTCGCGATTGTTTACTACTGGGGAAGATGTCTGACTACGAGAGCGACGAGGAAAACATCGACTTCCACTTAGAGCCAAAGGGATATCTTTATGAACCAGAGTACACTGACGATGAACTTCGACAAATGGAGTTAGATAGGGCAGAAAGAGAGAGGGTGGACAGAGAAGGGATGGAAGCTGAAGCCGGAGCCGCAGGAGCCTCAGCTGGAGCTGCGATATCCAGGGTGGCGAATTAATGCAGACAGAGGTGGATGCTACTGTTGCCACGAGTGGGATTTAGTAATGCCCGAGATACAGAACCTTTCCATTGATGAGGATGTCGGAGTTGCAGCAGCTGCTGTAGGCATCACAAACAACAGCGACTTCCCTGCCCTTCTCAAAGTTGAGCTCGCTGTCAGAAGGACGGCGCGCACTGATACGAACTGAGAGAAAACAGGACCAGGTGATAACGACGTGTGACTTTTTCCACTACAATGTTTTTGGGATGCAAAAATATCACTCTTTTGAACACATAATGTTTTGGGAAGAGAAACGTTTTATTTCGCTGGGTCTAGCAAACCTGCCGGACTACTTTCGGCTTGACCAAAGCTGGACGAGAACTCTGCTCACAGGATGCTGCCAGGGGTAAGTCAGTGTGATTGCATGACACTGGTGATGGGGATGCCATACAGATTCATGTCAAAAATCCCGAACTATCCCTTTAAAACCATGAATTAAATTTGAAAATCTGAAAATTAAAAAAAACTAAATTTGAAAATCTGAACCGGGTAAATGTTTGACACTGAAAGCTACAACCTATAAAGGGTACAGCAACTGAGGCGAGGAACCAGGCCAGTTACACTGAAAACAAAAGGAAAATTCTGTCAGCGGGGGATGTATATGTGTGTGCTTGCATGTTGGCATGGACTTTACAATAGCACTACATCCCAGCTGGTGACGGTTCCTCTGTCACAATGATGCTCAATTGCCAAGGTCTATGGAGTCAGCAGCTCAGCTCAGAAGTTAAATCTTAAGTTCATGTTCTCCACTTACAAGGAAGAACTTGTTACGAAGTTAAACAAACATAAGTAAAACAGCATAAATTCATTTTCATGTTTAATGCATATATTTATATACTACTTGTTAATAAGTGCTATTTAATTAAACACGCAAAAACAGTACAATCAGAAGGAACGGTATACATTACGTTGCAGCCTCAATCTACCATACATCCACTGCAACTGCAAACCCACACCTGCACGGTCCCTATCTGCAACGGGATGATACACAGGGACAATAGAGCTAAGATGCAGAAAGAAATCGAAGTAATCTATCCATTTTAATGGCTTAGGGAAGTACCATCATGAAGGGGCACATATTGTCAATAACAAAGCAGGACAAAGACAGATTTGTGTGTGCGTAACACCGGTAACCATTCCCTTGCGTGCAAGCACAGACACACACAGCAAAATGTCCTTACTTTACAACAACCAGTCCTCAATGTTACAGTGAAATCGGAAAAATTGTCCTCATTCTGACACTGAGACAGGGACACACTCACACATAAGACAGACACACACTCACACATAAACACACAGAAAACTCACTGAGCGTTTGCCTTTGAGAGAGAACTATCACAACTTTCCTCTGGATAAGGTATTGAGTGTTTACTTCAGAACATTCTCAGTTTGCTCCTGGACAGACTTACTAGTTGCCAAGGAAGCTGTTCTTCTATGGCTAAATGACCTTCAAAAAGTGATTGCTTGTGCTCTAATCTAAAAGATAAATGAGGTGTCTACATATCAAAATCTCATTTCATTAAAATCATTTAAAGGTCTACAAATGTGTTGCTTGGTTTTGTGATATTCTTAATCTATTCAGAATCTACTACTATTCTTATTTGAAAATGAATCAAAGATAGAAAGACTGCTCTTCACACAGAAAAAAAAATATGTTGATGTAATACTGTATGATAGTGTTATGTGAAAATATGGTGAACATAACACAAAACAGTGACAAGCTTTATTTTACTCGCTGATTCTATTTTGCTTCAGGCAAATTCTTCTCACTCCAATGTAATTAGATACTTAAAAGGGTTTTTTTTTATAAAAATTTGTTTTCACTGTGCAAAACACTCCATTTTGCGCTCTAATTTTTGTTGTCAGTGTTACTATTAGGAAAAACAAACTCTTCTTAAATGTTCTTAAATGCCTGAGTATAAGTTTTTTTTTTTTTTTAAAGGAATCAGGTATTGGAAATAAGTTCAAATAGAGTTTCATTTTTTTCCTATCCTTGAGATCAGATGGGAGGCTTGAATGACTTCATATGCTATTGAAGAATATCTTAGAAATAGCCCCCCTTCTTAAAAATCTATGATTGACCTAAGAAGTCTAGACACCCATACTAAAATACCTGTTTTATATCTAAACAACAAGAAGCTGAAGAATTTCAAAGATTTACCCAGAGGTAAAGCAACATTACTAGTTGTAACAGTCGTAATGTGTTACAAAGTGCAACTGGAAAAACAAACCACTTATAATGGATGTTTAGTGCACAGGTATGCACTACCCTAGCACTACTAGTCTTTGTTCAAGCGCATGTCATTCACCATCATACATCTTGGCTCGATAATACAGTAGTTTTCACTGTACATTACAAAAGTCCAGCTAATTCCTCGGAAACCTGACCATTTTTAGTTACTTATGGAGAAACATTCTGCTTTAGGAATATCACACTTGTTTCAGGACACGTTTTACCCTGGACGATGACGGTTACAAGATATAGCATCACATTGAACAAGTGTTAGCCTAAGGTATATCCTCAGGTTTAATCCCGTTTAAACAGGATGCTACAAATTAGGCATTACAAGTTTAAAAAAGCTAAGGCAATCTTGGTATTTTAGTGCATTTGTGAAGTTAAAAAAGTTATGAAATCTTGTTGGCCTGGCATTTCTCAAATTATTAACCTTATTAACCTAGCTGACCAAAAACAGGAATAGTTTAGTTTGACATAATGACAGTGCAAAAATATATATTTTTATAAAGGTTAATAAAGTTGAACATGCAGCTTTAGCTAAAATGCTTTGGAATAATTTAATGTTCAAAAATATTCTTAGAACGCTTGTGACATATATTCAAACTGTGGCTAATGGATCCAAATTAGTGAATGTCAAGAAAATTATTTTATAAAAGCTAAAGTTTATTAAAGGTTAGTTTTGATTTCTATGCTTGAGGCAGGTAAAATTTTGGAACTACATCAAAACAAGGTTCAACAAAGCATTCTTCTATCTGTATGCGTTATGCAACCAGTTTATTGCAGCTTTCTAAATGTTTCCATTTAGGGTTGTTTGTTTTTGGGTTGAATAATGCAGGAAGTGCAAGTCAAGGTGGTGTGATGTTTGTGCTTTTGGCAACTCTGCATGTTTTCAGCCGGCTTCACTCACATTTTCTCAAATAAAATACATAATACATGAGATAAGGAAAATGTAGACTTTTATAGATATTTTATATCATAGAATATTCCAATTCACCCTAAAGCATTATTGTTTTTTTATTAATACGCATAGTTATATTGGAGAAGTATTTAATCACGCAAGAAATTACATAAAACAGTACAGATAGAGAAGAAGGAAACACAGTTCAGGTCTCTGGCTCCCTCTCTGTCTGTGTGTCAATATTTACAAATGCCTTCAAGCATCTCTGATTGAATCAGCATGATATCAGATTTGGTGAAAACATGTGGTGTGCTGTTACCCAACATAGAGCTGTCAGTATGCACCAAGACCCGTAGAGTGTGAATCATGAAAGCATACTCAACTCGTTGATGCCCTCCTGTGGACTGCCACTGGCTATGTTTGGCTCCTTACTTAATATTAAAAAAAATGTTCTATTCAATTCATTTTTTATTTCATCGACAAGAAATATACAAGCATCCAGGGCAAAGGTGTCACTGCTCTTTGCCTGAATAATAACTGATATTCTGTTTCTTATTTATCTTAATTTTGTGTAACAAAAGTGTGGAGCACAGTGGCTTTAAGAGCAAAAAAAAATCTGTTTCTGCTGAGGTTTGCTCAGTGAGGCAGTGGGTAGCACTGCTGCCTTGCATCAAAACGATGTGGTTTCGATCCCTGGGGTCTTTCTGCATGGAGTTTGCATGTTCTTCCTGAGCATGCATGGATTCTCTCCGGGTACTCCGGCTTCCTCCCACAGTCCAAAAACATGTCTGTTAGGTTAATTGGCTTCTCTAATTCGCCTTAGGTGTCAGTGTGTGCTTGAATGGTTGTTTGTCCTGTTTGTCTCTGCACTGTTAAAAAAGTAAATGGCAATTGTTGTTCTAACACACAATTGTATTGTAATCCGACTCAGAAATATAAATTTGACATCTAACAAATAAATACACGTTTGCCCAACTCAAATTCTCAGAAGTTGGTTTAACAAGGAGTTTTAAATCGCCTATACAAGATTTTTTGAGTTCCCTCAACTGTAAACTCATGGGCATGCGCACTGCTTATGTTCATGGACACGCCCACTACGGTACGGGGTTTCCTATCCCTTTCTTCAAGGGCACAGCCTTTTTCCCTCGTGTTTGAGAAGATTGGCGGACATTGTGATTTTATGCATCTGGAGAACCACGGAGGAACGACCCTGGGACCTTACCAGTTTTCCCGGTGAGTGCTGCAAAGTACAGACAGTTAGCGGTTAGCTCCGTGAGTTAGCATTCCCTTGTGGTGTATTGCCACCGAGTTGAAGCATGAGTTCACATGTTTTTCACGTTCTGATGAAAGGAAAAGCAGCGCACGTGCGCGTTTATAATGCGCGTGTGCGCGTGCGTGTTTATGCCGCGCATGTGCGGGTGAGTGTTTATGCATAGAGAAAAGAGTGTGCCTGTTATTTTCATTGTACAAATGAAAAGAGACATTAAGTTGAGTGTAATAACTTATTAAATTTCTAAATTGTTTTATGTAGTGCAGTGTTGTTGCACTCAGGCACAGAATATTACAAGACTACATTATTTTACTTTCTTAATCCGATGTGGGTATTTACTGTTATTTACATTATTTACATGTGGATTTTTTGCTTTCATGATTTTATTTGCTTTACAAGAAAAACAGTGACATTAACATTTTATATGTTAACCCTGTAATGCAGCAGTTAATTCGTAATGAGTTAGAAAAGTTACATTACACACTGAAATTTATCATACTTGGAGAGATATAAACTGTACAGTTAAGAACAAGAAGTGAATGGATTTAACTAAGCTCTGTTGTACTATGCAGGCTGGGTTTTTTGGATACCCTGGATTCTGGATTCTCTCCTTAAATGGAGATGGCGAGCCAACCGTGTGAACATCTGGATTTGGACTGAAGAGAAGGATTTGGACTGAAGAGGACTTTCTTTTTTTGCATTCATCGTCCTGTCGGAGTGGTAGGACTAAAAAGAAAAACTCAGAGATAAAAAGGGAAAACCTTTTTCTTTTTCCGTTGGGAAACAAGACATTTTATTTCATTTTATTTTTTTTAAAAGGGTGCACCCAATTTAAAGAGACTACAATTGAAAAAAAACAAACTGAAGGCTGTCCAAATTTGTAAAACTGTTATTTTTTCATATACACTATATTGCCAAAAGTATTTGCTCACCCATCCAAATTATTGGAATCAGGTGTTCCAATCACTTCCATGGCCACAGGTGTATAAATTCAAGCACCTAGGCATGCAGACTGTTTTTACAAACATTTGTGAAAGAATGGGTCGCTCTCAGGAGCTCAGTGAATTCCAGCGTGGAACTGTGATAGGATGCCACCTGTGCAACAAATTCAGTCGTGAAATTTCCTCGCTCCTAAATATTCCACAGTCAACTGTCAGCTGTATTATAAGAAAATGGAAGTGTTTGGGAACGACAGCAACTCAGCCACGAAGTGGTAGGCCACGTAAACTGACGGAGCAGGGTCAGCGGATGCTGACGCGCATAGTGCGAAGAGGTCGCCAACTTTCTGCAGAGTCAATCACTACAGACCTCCAAACTTCATGTGGCCTTCAGATTAGCTCAAGAACAGTGCGCAGAGAGCTTCATGGAATGGGTTTCCATGGTCGAGCAGCTGCATCCAAGCCATACATCACCAAGTGCAATGCAAAGCGTCGGATGCGGTGGTGTAAAGCACGCCGCCACTGGACTCTAGAGCAGTGGAGACGCGTTCTCTGGAGTGACGAATCGCGCTTCTCCATCTGGCAATCTGATGGACGGGTCTGGGTTTGGCGGTTGCCAGGAGAACGGTACTTGTCTGACTGCATTGTGCCAAGTGTAAAGTTTGGTGGAGGGGGGATTATGGTGTGGGGTTGTTTTTCAGGAGCTGGGCTTGGCCCCTTAGTTCCAGTGAAAGGAACTCTGAATGCTTCAGCATACCAAGACATTTTGGACAATTCCATGCTCCCAACTTTGTGGGAACAGTTTGGAGCTGGCCCCTTCCTCTTCCAACATGACTGTGCACCAGTGCACAAAGCAAGGTCCATAAAGACATGGATGACAGAGTCTGGTGTGGATGAACTTGACTGGCCTGCACAGAGTCCTGACCTCAACCCGATAGAACACCTTTGGGATGAATTAGAGCGGAGACTGAGAGCCAGGCCTTCTCGTCCAACATCAGTGTGCGACCTCACAAATGCGCTTCTGGAAGAATGGTCAAAAATTCCCATAAACACACTCCTAAACCTTGTGGACAGCCTTCCCAGAAGAGTTGAAGCTGTTCTAGCTGCAAAGGGTGGACCGACGTCATATTGAACCCTATGGATTAGGAACGGGATGTCACTTAAGCTCATATGTGAGTCAAGGCAGGTGAGCAAATACTTTTGGCAATATAGTGTATGTTAATACACTTACTTCACAAAAAATTACCTGTGTGTTTTCCTCTTACTAAAATGGTGTCTTACTGTTTTTTCCCTCATCATCACTCTTACGAATCTAGAACATTCTGGTCCAGTGTCAGGTTACTTTGATCTGTGCAGTTAAGATTATGTTGTTGAACATGGTTTTATACTGTATCTATTGATGCAATGTTTGGCTTGAAGCAATAAAAATGTTGTATTAACATAATTTTTTGTGTGTTGAATGATTGGTAGTGAAGACGATTGGTAGGACTAAAAAAACTGAGTTGATAGAACTCAACTTGCAGATAACACTACAAAATCTGAGTTTGTAGAACTCAAAATCTATATGTCAAACTCATAAAACAAAGTTGATAGAACTCAGAACTTAAAGGTGAAACTCAAAAACCTAAGTTGGTAGAACTCAAAATTTCTATGTAACACTCCAAAAACCTAAGTTGGCAGAACTCAAAAATCTTTGTAAACTCAACCACAGTGAATTTAAGTAAGGAAAACTCAAAAAACCAAATGCATCACGTTGCCTAGAAAATGTAAGTTCTGTCAACCTCTATTTTTTTTTCAGTGTGGGTAGCCCTGCGTTGAACTGGCGACCTGTTTTGGACATTCCCCGCCTCTCACCCATAGACAGCAGGAGATAGGCACCAGCACCCCTCGCGACCCCGCTTGGAATAAGCGTGATGGAAAATGCTGATTTTTCTGCTTATTTCTAACAGTCCCTTACACACATTCAGTTGTGTATGAAAGTTACATACCCTGCCATTGAATAAATCTATAAATTCACACTAGTAAGTAAAATAATACAAGACTAAAAATAAAGTGAAATGAGACAGGGAAAATTATTAAACACACTTACTGAAATTTATTTTATGCTTTGTACAAAAGCTTCCTGTATAGAGAAATTATTTGCATGCGTTGCTCAGGTGTGATTTGGGCCCATTCTTCAATACACACAATTTTTCAACACTTCAAATCTTAAAGATTTTGTGGGCCTCTTCTATGAACCCTGATCTTTAGTTCTTTCCATAGATTTTCTATTGGATTCAAGTCAGTTGATTGTCTGGGCCGTTATAGCAGCTTTATTTTCGTTCTCTGCAACCAATTGAGTTTCCTTGGATGTATGTTTTGGGTCATTGTCTTGCTAATGTGTCCACCCACATTTTATCTTCATCATCCTGGTAGATGGCAGCAGATTTTCATCAAGAATGTCTCTGTGCATTTTTCCATTTATCCTTCCTTCAATAATTTCAAGTTTGCCAGTACCATATGCTGAAAAACAGCCCCACTACATGTTCCCAACTCCAAACTCCGCTGTTAGTGTGGTGTTTTGGGGCAATGAGCAGTGCCATTTGACCTCCAATCATGATGTTTATTATGGCATCCAAAGAGTTCAATTTTGCTTTCATCTGACCAGACTATATTCTCCCAGTATTTGTTCAATGTTGTTCAACATGCTTTTTCTTCAGCAATGAAGTCTGTCAGAAATCTTGCAAGGAGCACATGGTTGTGATCAGTTTATTGTGAAATTATTTAATTTCTTTAAGTCCAGCGGTTTGTTTTTTTAACTTTTTAATGGCTTTTTGCACCACCCTTTCTTTACGTGTTAAATACATTTTCCCTGTGCGGTTTCACTTCATTACACATAGCTTAATTTCAGGACATCTATGGTTTGATTTCTTTGTACAGTGCAGACCAAAAGTTTGGACACACCTTCTTATTCAAAGAGTTTTCTTTATTTTCAAGACTATGAAAATTGAAAATTCACACTGGAGGCATCAAAACTACGAATTAACACATGTGGAATTATATACTTAACAAAAAAGTGTGAAACAACTGAAAATATGTCTTTTATTCTAGGTTCTTCACAGTAGCCACCTTTTGCTTTAATTATAGCTTCACACACTCTTGGCATTCTCTTGATGAACTTCAAGAGGTAGTCACCTGAAATGGTCTTCCTATAGTTTTGAAGGAGTTCCCAGAAATGCTTAGCACTTGTTGGCCCTTTTGCCTTCACTCTGCGGTCCAGCTCACCCCAAACCATCTCGATTGGGTTCAGGTCCGGTGATTGTGGAGGCCAGGTCATCTGGCGCAGCACTCTATGACTCTCCTCCTTGGTCTAATGACTCTTACACAGCCTCGAGGTGTGTTTGGGGTCATTGTCTTGTTGAAAAAGAAATGATGGTACAACTAAAGACAATCCAGATGGAATAGCATGCCACTGCAAGATGCTGGGGTAGCCATGCTTGTTCAGTATGCCTTACATTTTTAATAAATCCCCAACAGTGTCACCAGCAAAACACCCCCACACCATCATACCTGCTCCTGCTCCTCATGATTCACGGTGGGAACCAGGCATGTAGTGTCCATTCGTTCACCTTTTCTTCGTCACAGAAAGCCACAATGGTTGTAACCAAAGACCTCAAATTTGGACTCATCAGACCAAAGCACCAGCATTCCTTATGTTCTTCAGCCAAAGCAAGTCTCTTCTGCATGTGGCCTCTCCTTAGCAGTGGGTTCCTACCAGCTATTTTACCATGATGGCCTGATTCACACAGTCTCCTCTTAACAGTTGTTCTAGAGATGTGTCTGCTACCCAAACTTTGTGTGGCATTGACCTACTCTCTCATCTGAGCTGCTGTTAACCTGCGATTTCTGAGGCTGGGGACTCGGATGAACTTATCCTCCAAAGCAGAGGTGACTCTTGGTCTTCTTTTCTTGGGGTGGTCCTAATGTGAGCCAGTTTCTTTGTAGCGCTTGATGGTTTTTGCGAGACCATAATAAGTAATGATGGCCACTCATTTTTCTTTACTAAGCTGCTTTTTTGTTGCGATAATACAAATTCTAACAGTTTATTCAGCAGGACTATCAGCTCTGTATGCACCTGAGTTCTGCACAACACAACTGATGGTCCCAACCCATTTATAAGGCAAGAAATTATCAAACCTCACAGGGGACACCTGTAAAGTAAAAACCATTTCAGGTGACTACCTCTTAAAGCTCATCAAGAGAATGCCAAGAGTGTGCAAAGCAGTAATCAAAGCAAAAGGTAGCTACTTTGAAAAACCTAGAAAATAAGACATATTTTAATTTGTTTCACACTTATTTGTTAAGTTAATTCATAGTTATTTCATAGTTTCAATGCCTTGAGTGTAAATTTTCATAATCATGAAAATAAATAAAACTGATTGAATGAGAAGGTGTGTCCAATTTTTTGGTGCGTACTGCATGTGAGGATTGCATGTATTGTTATGATATCTGGTGAAAATGTAATGTCAGTAGAACCTAGAAATATATTTACTGGAAAAACGGTGGTGTGTTCAATACTTATTTCACCAGCTGTAATACAAGCCACAGTGGCATCATCTCTGTGCACATGTCTTAGCTTTGTTTAGCACTTTGCCTCTTTCCTTTGTGACTTTCTGAATTACGAGTAAACTTAGTTTATTCTGTTTAATTTCTGAATTCTTCAGCAGGGCTGTTTTGTTAGAATGGCCTCAAAGGTAAAACAAGTTCTTTTCTTCCTCTTTTTTTAAAGCAAGTTTTTATATTTAGTGACAAAGGTGGGAAGTTGGCTGAGGACAAGAGACAGGTTAGATACACCATGGACAAGCTATAGTCTTGCACAGGTTCTACATAGAAGCACTAAAACCATGAAAGGAAGCAATTAGTCCTCCAGTTATTTTGGAAGGACTAGCTAACATAACGTTGTCATATTTATTCCAAATTTGAGCTTGACATATTAATGCAATCACTTTAACTACATGTAAAAAGAATTAAAAAGACCTTCCCACCAAGGTCTAATCACTAAACTAATGGAGAACCAGTACATGTACTTACACACAGCACACATTAGAAATAATGAAAAGAATCACTGATTGAGTAAGTAAAAAAAGAATACTATGCTGTCGGGAAATAAAGTCTACTAGAAATAGGAAGGGACATACCTTCCAAATATTTAACTCTGAACTAAATAATTAATTCACTGGAGGAAAACTGACTTATGGTCAAAATTGCTTTCTGTCAGCATTTGTTTACGTTCTTACTCCTTTATGAAAGTAGCTAGGAATTATTTTTTCTTTTTTATAATTAGGGCATGCGGATTTCACTTCCTGCTCTCAGCCATGTGAAACAGTTGTCAGCTCCCCGTTGCTTCCTGTAGTGAATAGCAACGGAGGGAAAGGGCAGGTAATTTTGTTTTAAGTGACCTTTCCTGGGGGAAAAACATCAGGGCTAGAGGGGTCTATGGATAAAACCACAGGGACCGGCTGTTGCAGCTACTCCTTCTTTCCTGGATAAAAACTAGCAGGTATATCTAGGTTTTGTGTTTTACTCCGCCTATATACTCTAAATGGGTGCATGTCTAACATTATTATATCTTCTTGAATACATGTCACCAATTTAGCAACATCACTTTTTGTACAATTTGGTACAAAAATTGAATCTTATATATTGCATTTTAAAGTTTACTTTTTATTGAATAATGCACTTTATCAAATAACATCTTTTTTAGATACACAATGAGCTTTGTTTACACACTGAGAAAAATAGATTCATGCAGCATAAAAGTGACATAAGAATAATGATCAATACGTCTTTCTGTCTGTCTGTCTATCTAACTATTTATCTTTTAAGTACAGTACATGTTCATTTATTCCCCGTCCATACATTCATAGTCAACAGTTATACCAAACTTAAGGAGGGCAGTCTACAAAGTTCATTTCCAGAAAGGCTAACATGGTTGCTTGGAGTCTACATTAATAGAAAAATAAGTACAGTACATGGAAAATGTAGTTAGACACAAGAGTAAAATTATTAGGTATAATTGTGCTAAACCCCCTTAAAGTCTCTAAGTCTGAGTCTAAAGAGGCTCACAGTGCATTTACTGTGACAGAATCAGTGCTTTAAGTGGCACCTCACATTGCCATATCCACTGGTAACAGTTTTTGTGTAAAATAACTTAATCTTAACCAGATGCAGAAATTCCTTAGCTTGGTGAATGTCTGCACTGTCTGTAAAGCACAGAGTCATTGTTATCGAGATCGAGGTAAATCACTGAATAAGAAACACAAGTTCAAAGACAGACAAAGAATGAAGAAGCAGAAATCAAATTGCTTTAGAACCAGGCTAAAGTTTTAACAATCAGCCATGGCATTGTGAGTCAAGTTGGTGTTGGTCCATTGTGTTTGATCGAATCTAAACCATCATTCTATTGATAAGACGCAATTTCCTTTTTCAGGACTTGACACATGCCAATACGGCCAAACGTACCAATACCTTTTATTAATCACAATACCTTTTTTTAATAATTACTTTTAATGTATAATTTTATTTCATTGGGCAGTAATGTGGCAGACCTAAACTTCTTTAAGCCCATGTAGAATATTGTTTGAAGGAAAATGCGTGACACAATACCCACCAAACAGAGGAGCTGAAGCTCCTGACTTCTTGACAACTGATAAGAGCTTATCCCTTCAATACAAGCTTATCCCTTCAATACCACATTGTATTTATAGTAGTTCATACATAAGTCCCTAAACCCAGTAAATTAAGGTGCTGTACAGTGCATGAAGACAATTTTCAGCAACAATCAACAGTGTTTTCAGTAGACTGATATTTCAGTATTAAAAAGAATTTTTAAACAAGTATGCTGAAAAACTACATTTTGGTTTTCATTCAGTGCAGTGTAGTCCATATCATGTTAAACAATGTATATTTAAATAATATATTTTCATTTCTAATATATACCTTATGATTCCTTATCAGAATGTAACTGACTGATTTTTGTTCTCATAGCTTGCAATGATTACCCTTGCTTTTAACCACATTTCATTTTCTTAAGTTTTTAGGTTTGTAGTTCAATATTTTTGTGTATTATTGTTTAGCTTAATAATGATGTTGCTGATAGTTTGATAATCTTTTATCTTCAAAAAAAGAAGAAAACAACAACAACAAAAAAAAAACAATTGTTAGGATTTGTCAAAATTTCACTGCAATACTGAAGGGGAAAAAAAAAGATTTTTGCTGTAAGGGTGTTCATCAACTAACCCTCTATCCGATGCTACCTACCTGGCAGATATCAAATAACTGTGAAACTGCTGGATTATCCTATCTTGCCAAGAGGAAGAGAGCTCACTCTCGTCCTATGTAGCAGTTTGGCTTCCTTTTTAGCCGGCATGGCAGGATTTGCTGAACTGCAGGCTTTATGAGGAAATCGCTATAAATGCTAGTATTTGATCTTTACTCGAGGTTGTGAAGGTTATTCCACAAATCTGCCACTTGGATATGGATTAAAACTGTTCTCAGGTCCCTCATTCTTTGCTTTTTTTTTTTATCTTCCCAAACTTCCTGATCTTCTTCTGAATCTTTATCACAGCAATCAATCTCCTCGATAAAAATCTGGCGGATATAAAAAAAAACAAACAGATGAATCTACTGTAATCTAATCTGAAGCTTGAGCAAGAAGCCTTATAATCAATCTATATACATGCAAGATTTTCACAGAAATGTGGTATACTTCCCAAGACTTGCCTGTTTCTCTCTTTCTCTTTCTTTCTTAAGCGGAGTGATGTCTGGTCATTCTAAAGAGTCGCACAGCTGTTGCGTAAGTTTCCATTCTTCTTTGTCCTCTGCTCAGACATTTCTCTGACACTAAATCATTGCAGTCCCTACAGAGAACACTGTCAATCCCAAAGTATATGCTCTGATTATTCTTTGTTTCCACTCATGGCCCTTTTTGGGGTATTTCTCCTGCATTAATCCTCTGCAAAATCAGTCTACGTTCACAGGCAGTTTTGCATTATATTTCTCCAGTTGATTACATTCCTTCCTCCGTAAGGACTCTCAGCTCACTGTTCAGCTTCCGAAGGTCTGCTACAAAGAACATAGTTAATCATATCCCATCTGTCTGTCTTAGAAACTGTGTTATCCCAATAAGGGATGATAAGAAATGCTCTTTTGTTATTTGGTACTATGAGTGTCTATGTTTATTTTCAATCACCAAAACTGGCGTTCTATTAAGAAAGGGTATTGAAGAAGCTCTATTTTAAGATGGCTGATCTTTAACTTGGTTTTTCTTTGACTTTAGAAACTTGATTTTATCTTGGAGGCAGTCATCATTCTTTCTCCTCAAATTCGACAATTAGAGTAGCACAAACGTTCTACGTCTAAGAATTGGTGTGATCTTTTTGTTTTGTTTTTGGAGTGAGGTGCCAAAACTCCATCTTTAGTCCCCTTAACAGTTTAGTGTCATAAGAAAAACAGAGCAATTAGAATTTTAAAACATGAAAACATTTTAACCTGTGGGCAATTGTTTTTTGTCGTTTAGTAATTCTAGTCTCAAAACCCACTATAATGACATACTCCTAATGTCAGCAAATGCATTAAATATAGATAACATACTAGCAATTGGTATTTTTGCAGATAAGCACTTTTTCTCCTAGTTATCTGTTTAAATAAAGTCCTTCTTAAAATTTAAATTAAAATAAATGACTCTCAGTACGTACCAGAGATGTTTTTTTGCCCTTTTGTGGTAATGTCAAGAAACTGTAATTATGTAAATTATTTTCTCTACCACATTGTTGCCCGATCTTTTGTTTCAATTCTATTTCAATCACAAACAGAGAGCATTTTATAGTGTACATATTACGTAGCATGCATGCTGCTTCAATATAATCAGTAGGATTTGGATTTTAATTTAAAGCTCAGAAAACTATCACTGAACATATGCAGATGGATGCTTCAGAGCACCTAAAGTCGCATAGCAAGGTTCACATATTTATGAATACAAAACAATTTAAACGAAACTGTTTTATTAAAATGAATAAATGTTTTTTTGTGTAACTGCTTGAGGTAATGCATTGTTAAGCTTCTACAGTCTTTGTAATAGAAAACACTGTAATGAAAAATGAAAATTCTGATGAGAAAGTCACTTCTATAAAACCGGTTAATCAATCACAGAAAGCCTACTGCATGCAGTTAGCTGAAGCATTGTACAAAAACAACTTGATTACAGTTGCTGTTGATTCAGAGAAGTGTGGTGTTAAAACTGACGTGAACTGCTTGCAAATTACAAAAAGCAACAGCTGCCATACTCATTTAACACTTTGTACACTCTCCTAGTATTTACATATAAAAGCCACCAGGATCGATGTGGAGCCATGTAGTGTCCCTAGAATGGGAAATCAATGACCGCAAACATTAATTATGGGAAAATCTCCACAAAAGGGTAACGTGTCTTTACTGTTGGGGATGAGGGTTGGACATAGTATGTCATTGAAGTCACACCTTTTATTTACTGCAAGGATCTTTTTTTTCATGTGGATTTTAATGACTCTAAATGGATTTGCTTAGTAAATCCAGTGGGAGAGACAAGCACAACGTACCTGTTTTTTTTATCTACTTCGCAACATGAAATATTAAGTTTTAATGCTAGTTGTGTTCACCTCAGCAGGAATCTGAGAGCTCTTACAGACTTGAACTTAGAAAAACAGAGAGATGGAGTGGTATACAGAAGGTGAAGTAAAACTATCTCCTGCGGAAAATAAACTAGTTACAGGATATTTTGTTTAAAGAACGTCTAAATATCTATTAGAAGCTTTCTTAGGTGCTGAGATTTAATTGGTAAAATACAAATAGGGAATTTTAATAGACTGAAATCTCTGTCCTCGTCATACATTCCTTGTCTTTGTCCTCTACCTTGTCTTTTTTCCTTGTCTTTGGATAGCAATCAATAGTTATTATCTGGTGAGTGTTGCGATAGACACAGCATGGAGCCTCCATTCTGAGTTGATGGTGCTTTTTCATTATCGCTGACACTAGTCTAAACAAAGCAGGCCTATTTCCCTGCCACCAGACAAACACTGTCTCCATAATGGCAACAGATAAAAGAGGAGCAGAAGGGAAAATTGAATTTCACATAATGGTGAATCAGTATCTCTGGACTTTTCTCACTCTCCTTTTTTTCCATCGTCCTCTTTATTCTTTGAAGTATTTGGCTAATACACCAAAATGTGTGGATGTTATTTTCTTACATAATGTCACCAGGCTGTCCATTCCTGAATATTTCTTACATTTCCTCCAATTTACTTCCAATTTTGGATAATTTATCATCCATCTCTCTGTCTGTCTGTGTAAGGGTTTGTCCTTCCACTCATTTATCCTGCTGTTCGCTCACCTCCTAGGAGGCGGGGTTGTTTTGTTTTTGACGGGGTTGTTGTTTCATAAAATAAATAAATGATATCTGCGCAGCAGAGTGGAAAGCATAACGAATGGCACTTGGAGAAAAGGCAATTTAGGGAGAAGTGTGCAGGCTGCCACGGCAACAGAATGGGTTTTTACTGTGAAGTATAACCAATGCATTACAAAACACATCACCAGAGGTTTATTGAAAAAGCCAAGAACACCACACTCCTCCCTCTTTTGCCCCCTCCCCATCCAATGAAAATACCAGACATTATCATTGCCTACATGGTTCGGTGCTGAAAGTCAGTCTGAGAAAGTCAGGGGAGACACTTTTATTGCTGTGGCACACCGGGGTTGAGGAGAACCAGAGGAATGACAGAGCAAGAGGTGGTTGTTTTACAATTCACTTACACATGTAGGGGTAAATATGGTTCCTGACACACATCATGCAGTTATGATGTCAGATCATTTCTTTTGTTTATCCTCAACTGCCTAATTGATATAATGTAATGTTATACAAAAAAAAATCATATTTCTTACAAAAGCTGCTGTATGAAGGAGTTAAATAATCCAATGAATACACACTTAAATAATATTATATGTTAAATATTTCAATATGTGATATCTATAACAATGTAATGACTATATTGAACAAACTCAAATAACTGCACAATTGATTTAATGTCTATAATTCATGACCACACAACTAAATTATTTAAATATCAACATCATCATGTCAAATTTTATTTTATCGTGTAAGAACCAAAGATTAAGTAAATAGGTATTTATTATTTATTTCATATTTCCTGTTTCACAGTCCTTCGTAAATTATGTAGACTCTGAGTGTGGTTTATTAAATAGACTATTTGGTTTACACTAGGGCATTTGGTACTTGGAGTGTTGATGCTTTTAAGCAACATAGATTTCCATACTTTTAAGTACATTGTCCTGGGATATTGAAGTCTTTTTTGTGTTGGAGTTATTTGTTTGGCTGTTTAAATCATTATTAGTGTGATTCAATCTACTGTATAAGATGCTAACAAGAAAAATCAGTGTTCCAAAACAGTTTTCTTTAATGTGAGCTGACAGAACTGGCAAAGTTTCTTGGAAAGGTGTTGAAACGTCTTCAGAAAAACTCAATCTATTTAGCCTCCAGTTTAAGTCCGTTGTTTGGTTGGCATGACCCAGATTACTGAAGATTTGCACATGCATAACTGTATGTAATTCAGTCCCTTTGTTATAAAGCTTGAAAATTGTAAGCAAGGGTAATTAAAACAGTCAAAAAAAGGAGAAAAAGGGCTATAATTTTGATCTTCATTTCACTTAGAAAGATAAAGTTGCTAGAGTAACATGATTGAAAATAGTGTTTAGAAAGCTGAGGAGAGAAGTTTCATATATAGAAGTCACAAGATATAATCCACTTCTATTTCCTTTTCAATGTTATTTATGGGTTAAATCTTTGAAGAACTGTTTTTTTAAAGTTTTTATAACATAATCTGGACATTAAAAAACATTGTTTGTGGTTTGCTAAATTCAGGTTTTAATTGTGTAATTTCCCACTATTTATGTGCTTCTTCAATTGCATCCTGGGCAAAAACCATATCCGTGTCCCCTGCAGTGGTTACATGTTGAACAAACAACAGTGAAACATTTCTTTACAGATGACTGAACCCACAAATAAGCAACAGAAACCTCAAATAGGCCACAGATAATGCTTTTCTTTTCATTGGACCACTACTGCTCCTTGAAAGTAGCAGTGAGCCATCTCCTCCATATTAAAAATCATTACTGAACACAATGGGACTTCTCCCACCAATATGATATTTTATATATATATATATATATATATATATATATATATATATATATATATATATATATATATATATATATATATATATATATATATATATATATATATATATATATATGTGTGTGTGTGTGTGTGTGTGTGTGTGTGTGTTTTTTCTTTTATCTTCAAGCTAACCTGTCAGAAGAGAGTTGTAGGGTGTTTCTAGGATAAAACCTACGAGTTGCTTGAACTGAAGGGTTTCTGCTTTGGCATCTGGAAACATGAGAGATTAAATCATTATTCGTTACTGTTTACCAAAGCTTGGATTTTCACATCAAAAAGAAAGAAGCCAGCAAATTAAAATAATAATTTTTTTTAGGGATAATAATGAAAAAGCAAATCACAACCCCTCTGTAATATTCTTCCCCTGTAAGACTTTGATGATGTTTCATGAGAACTTAATTCTTTGAGAAGAGTATACCATCATCTGGAGCATTTAAATTCACATATCACCACTGCAAGAGCAGAAAGGCATAATGTCTGTAGCTTATCATTTCTCATTATACCAGTTTAAATCCTGACTTTAATTTATTTTAAATAAACATTGACAAATGCTCACACACATTACATATGTAAAATAACACACTTTTTTTCCTCTTTGGAGGGATTATAAGAAAAGGTGCCATGGCTCCATGTTTAATTTAATGCCTTACTTTTGGAAAACAAGCTACCCACAACTACAACTGAAAAGAAGTACATGCATATAAATGCACTTAGCTGGTAGTAATGGACCTTTGTAGAGAAAACTTAATATAAAACCAATCAATTAGTAACACATTCCAATTTGCTATAATAAAATACAGTTATGGTTATTTATACCTTCTACACAATCTTGTTGCAACCACAAGGAGTTGTGGTTGCAATGCCGGATTTGGCTAGATAAAACATTTTAACCATGAAAAAATGTCATTAAATTATAAATATGCAATTTCAGAAGATGTGCTAAAAAAATGACATTTTTGTGTGTGCCTTTGTGAATATGCAATTTATATGCTTTTGACCAATAATTACAAATGTATGATGGAGAATATCCAAACAATATAAATTGCACCCACCAAATATTTTATAAACCTAAAACTGATTGTGTAGAAGTCAGATGCAGATCTGCATGAAAAAATGTTCCATGGTTATTATGATCACAAGGGAAAGATGTGTACAATGAGAGACAATGGAGAAAATGAAGGTCTTCATTGGCCTAACAATATTTTGCAGCTCTTGTACATATTTCATTCCACTGTCAAATTTATCTTATGACTTTTGAGGCACAACAATGTTATTTTGTCTGTTTTTTCTTTCTTAGTGAACTTTGTGATGAGAAAAATGTAGACAAGGCAGGGGCAAATTGATCAGGGGGCAAGGCTGGGCAACTGCCCCCCTGCTCTAGAGCCTTGAACCCCAGCTGCCCTCCTACTTTTATGTCAATAACAGATGTGGAATCTATTTGTTTTCCAAATCCATCCACAACCCTACAAATAGACGTTAGTTGACAAAATATATTACATATACTGTACCTCACTATATATTTTTGAATACCATATATATTGGCCTAATTCAAAATCTAAAAATTATGAGTTGGCTGCCATGAGAAAAAGATTTCTAAAAGGTGCTTTTACCATTATAATTTTTCCAAATCTTCATACTTACACATAAAACTGGAGGCATTTCTAGAAACTTTGCCAAAAACGTTAGCATGAGAAGTAAGAAAAGACTGTTACTAGAAAAAGAAAGAAGAGTCCAGGACAGTCACAGGTAAAGCAGGCCACTGAATGTGGACCACCTAAGAAAATGAGTGAAGATGAGGAAAAAAATGTAAGCATAAGTGGTGAAGATGAGATTTCAGAGTAAAGAAAGAGAAAGAAAGCAGTGCAGTTGAAACTGATGAAAGAAAACTGGAGAGCACAGAATCAGGGAATTCTCTCTGTCCCAAAGGACCAATTGCCACTGAGACAGATAAACTCTGTACAGTAAAACACATATTGCAAAAATGTTCATCTAATAACTTTTACATTTTAATAAGAGTTTCTGTTTTTCATTTTAAAAGAATTTTAGTATTATGTTGTGTTGGTGGCTGCATGCTTAAATGATGCTCACACAATGTGTCAAACACTAATCCTAAAAACTATAACTCTTAAAGTAAAGTGCCCAGACTAAAGCATTAGAGAAACACTTTTGTGTAAACATAGCCTGCACCAGGGACTAATGGGGAGATCCATAACTGGTAAGGGACAAAGTCCTCTGGAGCCATAAGCACAATTATATGAGCCTGAAATAAAACCTTATGTTCTAGCTTTGCCTCAATTGAAACAAGTTGTTAGTGTTTGTTATTGAAGCTTTACATTATGCTAAAACTGACTCAACAACAGTCAGCATAGTAAGAAAATCAACATACTACATAAAGTATCCAATTCTATTGCAACTATTTTTCTATTTAGTTTGATCTTTTTTCATAAAAAACTGGAAGTCTTGTATGATTTTATCTTTTGTTATATATAAAATCCACTCCAAACTTCCAGATCCTTACCTTGGTGTTGTTGATGTTCAGTCTTTGATGACTATTTGGTAATAAATCCATGTGTGTAGTTCAAACTGTTTTCATTTAAGTCAGTTCAAAAACAGCACCTACAGTTCTTTAAGGTCTTTACTTGGTCTTCCTCTAAAACCCCATGTTATGACTGAAAATTTAATTTGGAAAAATCTTTGAGAAACAATTTGCTATTGTGTCTGACAAAATTTAAATCAAGTGTAATTGCAGCAAAGCAGCATTCACGCATTATAGAATATATGTATGACAGCTTTCCATTTTCATCACTCAGTATATTTTATTTACATTAGCAGCCTCACTGAAAAAAAAATAATGCAACCGTTTCTGGTATTTACTTTATCTTATTTAGTTACTTTAACAAATTTTTTTCACGTTAACATGGTAGGACATAAAGCAATTGTGTTAAAGTAAATAAATATGATTAAGTAGATACCAAAAACGGTTGCATTATTTTTTAAGTGTAGGTACATTCAATGCATGTAATAATGTTACACATATATTAGGTTGATATTTTCATTTTAGAGTTGTATAGCTCCTGTTAGTAAAGAAATAAACATAAAAAGACACCCAGCTTCAAAATTCACTTCATAAGAGACAACCTAACCCAGGTTAACAAGTAAACTGTGTTGTCTAAGCTTGTTTGGGTGCAGTTTGGTTGTGTTCTCTCTCTGATAGCTGTGGCTTGAAGAGGATCTGACTGCACACACCTGAGACTGATCTTCATCTGGAGCTCTACTTAAAACCTGCCGTCCTGTGTGCTCACTGCCTGATGGTCACCGTTTAGTTGGTAGATCTGCCAACATCTTTCTCTTGTGGAAATAATCTCTTCCATCTTTTGGGATTTTTTTTACAGTGACCTACAGTAACCTGTGCTATGTCTACCTAGGATCCAGCTCCAACACTGGTCTCCTGCTACCAAGCCACACCACTCAACTCCCTCATCTCCAGCTGCTTCTGCAGTGAGCTTGCCTGTCTCCTATTTGTTTTCCAAATCCATCCACAACCTTACAAATAGATGTTAGTTGACAAAATATATTACATATACTGTACCTCACTATATATTTTTTAATACCATATATATTGGCCTAATGCAACTTTTAAAAATATGGATGTAAGCTTGATAAGAAGGTAGTGATCTGCAAGTGTTTACTATAGTTGTAAATGTGTAATCCAAGAAGTATATTTAAAATAAAAAGACTGGTAACAATGGTCATCCGCCAAGTTGTGACGTGAGGGCGACAGGGGAGTGGGATGTAGGAGTTTGCCCTGAAATCGAAGGATTGACGGTTCAAACTGGGTCTGGCTTTCATTGTCGTTGTGTCCTTTGGCAAGACACTTCACCTGCATTGCATTGCCACCATCAGTGTGTGAGTGTGTGCGTGAATGGGTGAATGAATCAATGTAGTGTAAAAAAGTCCTGACTTGAAAAAAGCGCTATATAAGTACAGGCCATTTACCATGTGACCACTCTGGTGTGACCACCAGAGGTGAGAAAGAACTATTCAAAGAGCTGTATGAAACAGTTAACTGGACAAATATGTCCACATAAATAATAATTTACCTGTCACAATGACCCTGATCACTGTGACTTTACTCGTGTGTGAGAAGATGCAAAGCAAAATATACAAAGTCATGAAGCCTGTGAGCCTCTTACCTCATAGGGCTTCTTCATTTTAAAAGATGATCAGATCAATAGAGAGGAGATTGGAACATTGTGTGATACTAATGATACATGCATTTCTGTTAAAGAAATACTGAAACCCTATTTTGTTCACAATTAAATGTAGGTTTACTGAACTGAAATTGGGTACAGTGTGTTGACTTTTGCTTCACATCAATAATATCCTCAGTTTAAATATCGATTCAGAGTCAATCTAAGTGTAGTTTGCTTGAGTTTCCTGTTCATGGGGTATAATGTCACTCCAGTCCAAAAAAAAGATTGAATTTTATATTAACTTTCCTCTAAACTGCCATTTGAAATGAGTGCAGGCATTGGATGTTTGTGCATCTCTCTGATGGAGTACAGTAGGAATCTGTTTAGAGATTCACCCAGTGAGTCTTAAAAATAGCCACCATCCCACCAGCATCCATCTACTATTATACAATTTGAGATATTTAGCTTTTTTTAAAATAATATATAATATTTATACAATTAGATACTTTTAGGTCAACATTTTAGTATCACTTTTTTAACACCAATTTAAGTGGCCTAAAGTATTTTGTGTTTTAAGATTACTTAAGGCAGACTGATAATCTTATTCCACTGCTTGTGTGTTGCAGACCTTATGTACAGACCTCATGTGTCTTAATGTTTGTGATAAGTTTGTATGTTTCTGGGCATCGATGAAAGACCAGAGTGTTTCAAAAGTGATCCAGCAGTAAAAATTCAACATGGGTGACAATTGTCTGTCAAACCAGCAAGAACACAGTAAAGGAAATGAAATGTGTAGCAATAAAATAAACACGGCCTCATTTAAAGATACGACTTGCCTCTGCTGAGATTAGGTCTCAGTGAAGGGTTGATTTGATCTCACTGTATTGTTTCACATGGAGTTTGACACAGCTTCGCCAATGGGGGAAGTTTCTTCCTTATCACGGCAAATTATTGTACCTACAGAGATTTCTACTCTGATACAAACACGTTTCTGAGTCATAACTACCTTGCAACATAACTCAACATTTACTCAACACAAGACAGTTGTTTTTCTTGATAGATATTACTGAAGTAGATTACAGTAAATTACTACATGACTTCTTTAGTCCATAGTGCCAGATGAATGGGTGCTCATGAGACCATTAAAAAGTTTTTAAAGGTGATTAAGATGTCTTTACCTCTGTCAGATATATTCTCTGGGAGCTATTGAAAATATGGTGCAACCCAAATACCTAATGTAATGATGATTAGATAAACTGCATCTCTGTGGGTTTACTTGCTGGCTAAAGCAAGGAAAAGGGGACATCTGTAAAACAGGAACCCAACTATAAGCATACAGTACACATATTAGCTATATACAGCTATATATAAATATATATATAGCTATATATGCTATATTATGTATGAGTATGGATAACTTTCTTGGTTTAATGTTGAAGTGGAGTGAGTCAGTTTACAGAGCAGTTTTGATATTTACAGCTTGTCCACTCCTATAATTTGAATATAGAAAAAGAGAAATTGACTTTATTAATGTCATAATGGAGAAATTATCTCTCTGCATTTAACCCATCCTTTTGGGGAGCAGTGGGCTGCCATTGTGCAGCGCCCGGGGAGCAGTGTGGGGTTAAGGGTCTTGCTCAGGGACCCAGAGTTCAGGCTATTGGGATCAAACTGGGTACTTGCAACCTTCTCAGAGCACAGGCACCCTCATCTATCCACTAAGCCATCACCCCTCAGCTTGTTAACAGCAGCTTGTTCGTTATATCCTTTTTTACTTGGGGTAGCAGGAAAATTCCTCCTTAATTTCTGCAAGTTTTCTTATTTGAGGGCGGTGCTTCGCCTGTAAGATAGCTTTATGATATTTTGGCTTGGAAAACAGAGTTCAAAGGGGGAAGGTCAGTTTATTCCTACTTCAGTGCAGCTATGTTTGTGGACTGAGTTTTGAGCTTGAGGTGAGTGCTAGGAATCAAATAGAGTTGCATAATATCGTACTGAGGATTTACCTCTACATTAACATCACAATGAATTTATATTTCCAAAACAGAAGCTCACTGATATCTTCTGGGGTGAAGGAAGACAGCCTGTGCTGTTTAACATCAATTCATCCTCCTTTCAAGTTTGTTTAAATATAAAACAGTAAATTATTTTGGTCATAAATGATTAATCAATAAATACCCAAACCACTCTTAAGAAACAAAAATGAATAACTTTTATGTCTGACACAAAAATCAATGCCAAATCATTTTGGACTAAAAAGGCGCACTCATTTTTGTCTAATTTTACTGCATTTTTTTTTTTTTTTTTGCAATAGCTTTTAGATCTCTTGACTTACAAAAAACTAATTTCAAATGATTATATTACACTGGACAGATGACGCAGACTTCTTTTCATCCAAAGTATTTTTTTTTTATCATTCCTTATAGGACACTTATTCAATTGTCAGTCTTCAAGCACACTGCTATGTGGGAGAGCTAAATACATCAGTTGTCCTTGGTGAGGTCACATCCCTAACTAAACCTGTAGCAAAAATATATGGAGATACCCTTTTTTAACCTGAGGAGGGCACCAAAGAGGCAGTTTTAGACATAAAAGCTGGATTTCAACAAAGGTGCAGCAAAATGTCAAATAATGTGTGGAACAGCTTTGTAAGAAATATATACACTACAATACTATCTAAACAGTTTATTAAAAATGCTTTAAAGTAGAGTAGTCCTTGAAGAGCAAAAGAACAAAAGCAACAGCAAGCAAAGAACAAAAAGATCAGACTGGAAGTCCTACCATCTCTTTGCCAAGGCTAATCTATTTTAAAATAGGGTAATTCAGTGAACTTTTAGTTAGTTTAGAATACTTGCAAACAGTTTAAATTGCAGCATTGATTTTCTTTGTTCAAAACATAGATCTTAAACACAAGTTCTTTTTGTTTTTTTTTCTAATGTTATACTGCTAAGACACAGTAGCTTAGTAATATTTGTATTCTAAAGTATGGCTTTATGATGTGATATTGCCAGATTATTTGTTTGACCAATTCAAATGGACTCATGTATAAGATGGTCAGTCTATAAATAAGTTATTTGTTTCCCTTCATTTATTTTATTTTCCTTCACCTTTAGTGAATGAAGGTTTCTTTTGAGTTCTTAACACAAAGCTGCAGAAAATTGATTTTTTTGTTTTTTGTCTTAAAAGCATGTGCATCATAATACTTTGTCCTTACCCATTATTGATTATCCTTCAGCATATTATGACATCACTTCTTTGGAGAGTTCTTCTGAAAAAGTAACATAAAGACAAAAGGGTAACTGTTTTTATAATTCAGTGAAAGTATGCCATCACTACTGTCTCTAGCTGAATGTAAAAGGCCGTCTCTATTCTGCAACCACTTAATGTTCAACTGAGTTTAAAGCCACACGGTAAAATATATCACTGCTTCAAATGCATTTACATTTTCAGAGTGTTGCAGTTTCAAATTCATTCAACATTTACCCACATAACCTCTAAACCCCCCCCAAATATTGATGTCTCATTAATCAGCTTACAGTTCGAATGCAGCACAATGCAGATTTGTCTTTATCACTGTTTACTATCTGAATGCCTCTAGTTATTCCATGAACTAAAATCTAGGCATGGCAGCAAACATAATACGTGCTACGTTTTTGCTCTCCCTCTCCGTCACACACACACCTACTTCAATTTCCAAAGCATTATTGCCATCACATCACCTTGAAAACCAACTGAGCCTCACAGTTTCATAAATCTACCTTACCTAACCTCACACCAGGTCTGCACCATTGGCTACTTCTCATTTACCATTTGTAGACTCTCTGTTAAACTAAATGTCTTGTACCCCTTAGGAGGGAACAAAATTGTGGGCTTACAACCTAGACGGAACTCATGAAAATTCAAAGCTGAAAAGAGGCTGTCACCTTCATGCTCAGTGACTTTACTGTAGTCCAAAAATGCAGCCAAAACATCATTGTTCAGAGCAAAAAGAAAATCTAAAGGCCAGAGAAATAGCAGTACATCTCAGCCAAAAAGGCTTGAATTCATTTTGGATTTTTATATAGAACTGTGCTCAGAAAAAAAAAAATATTTCATGAATTTTAATGGAATGTTTCTTTAAACTTTCTACATCCAAAATAAAATGTTTTATGTACAGAATCAATATTTTATTAATCCGTAAAAATCATTAATATTATTTCATGTGAAATATGATGAAGGGTTCATTTATACTTGTTAATTGTGGTCTGATGAATTTATTTCTAAAATGCCACTGGTTTCCTTCATCATTGCGATGGTCGTAGATCACTGGTGCTCTTTTGGAGATCTCTCATGACTTTTCTGAACAACTGATATTAATATACAGTGCAGTGATATTAAATCACACGCAAGTAAACAGTAGTTAAAATAAGGTGACATTGCAAGGCAATTGGTTAGATTGGATTTTTTAGGGTATCAGCATATAGTATTTTTATAGCATTTCACTTGATGCACTCATTTGTATTGATCTATCTAATATAACTCCAATTAAGTATATTGAAGTCTGAGATTGCAACATGATAACATTTGAAAAAAGTCAACAGGGAATAAATACATTTGTATGGACACAATACCTTTGCAGATGTAAATTAGATTTATTTTTAGTGTTGCAGTTTAAAATTCATTTTAAAATATCTGGATCATAACTAACCATTAAAAAAAATAGAAAGAGATCCCAATTCTCTTTCTGAGAGTTTATTCAGTAGGTGCGCTAAATTGTCTGTTTCAGGCAATTTAGTGCTGACTATATATTAAAAAATATCTTCACTAATAATTTAGTTTAACACAAGGAAAAACAGATAAATACAAACTTAAAAAAGTTAGTGTAAAAAATATGAAAAATATCAAATAAAAATAAAGGAAAGCAAACAAAATAAACTAAACTAAAATATCAATATAAATAAAAACAATATATCAATTTTCATGTGAAATAAAAGGTATTGTAACTATTTTCAGATTCTGTAGATTGCCTTTGAGGATTCAATGACCAGTTGCTTTATTTATATATTATTTCTTTTAATAATATTATTTTATTTTTAACTGAAAGCAAAACACCTGATACATGAACTACAGTACAGCGGATACCTAAATCAAAAGAGCAGCCATGTGAAATTCTAAGAATATTCATTCAACATTTCCGAATGCTCCGTCTTCCTTTTTTAGTGGTTTTAAAACATGTGAGTGTTCCCTAAATTGTGTTTTTCAATGTATTCTCCCAGGTTAGTTTCTCTGAGTATTTAGGTAAATATCACTCGTAAAAGAATCTTCCCACCATAAATAGAGAATGTGTCAGTCAGATTTTTTTTTTTTACTTGCATATCACCAAGTCTGCAATGACATTGGCAAAATCACAGAAGAGGCATGCCAATGTTTTCAGTGGCCCTAATTATTCACTAGAAATGTGTTGCCTGTTCATCCTGATAAGCGATTGGCACATTCTATTTGCTACAATCACACAAGCAGAGTTGATTGGCATGCAACACTAAAGTTTCAATTCTTTGTCAGAGTCCTACATCATACAAATTCCTAGACTTAAAATGCATGTTACTTCCGGTTGAACTCATTTGGAAGTTTAAAAAAAACAAAACAAATGTTTTTTTCCATAATATTGTTCACCTATGATTGATTGCATCACCACTTCATAAACCTACTATATTCCCTATTAAGGTGGTTATAACTATAGGAAATTACTGGTTAAAATATATCATCTATCTTAGTGTCATATCAATGAAGCTGAATGCTTAAATTAAAGGAACATGAATATAGCAGGTGTGTGGTCTTCCATTGTGTATTTGTATTCCTTGCACTTTATTTAACAACATGCATGTGAAATGGGGAACAGAGGGATAAAAAAGACAGTCTAATCAATTAGGCTTTCACAGGCTCTGCTTTGCTTTCTCCCTACTAATCAGATTCAACTCTAATTCTCTGCCAAAAAAGACACACAAGGAGGCCACCCCAATGAAGAGAGAGGCATGGCCATGTTAGATCATCATGAAGCCAGTAAGAGTAAGAAACAACACTTTGATATCTTTGGGGTCTAACAAGAAGATCTAAAGTTGGAGATGCCCACCTTAGGGCCACTTTCACCTCTTCCCCAGGGATAGTGAAGTGGATGTTTTGGCAGCAATGTAAGCTCCCGACCAATCCTCTCGTGTAATAATCTGACAGCAATGACCTTCACGGGAATGTGTCCAGTGACCTCACAGGGGGGAAGGCTGTATTATCAGACGGGCATCTCTTCTGAAGATGCAGCACAAAACAGGGCATGATAGCAAGAAGTGCAGAGAAGCTAGGTGAGTAATTTGTCTGGGTCTGAGCCCTCTTAGCAGAGTAGGGTTGTTTAGGCATAAGGTAACAAATCCAATGAAACTATGTTTCTATCATATTAACAAATTAGGGATGTGTTTTTCCTCACGTATTAATCCTAAATAAAACTAAGTACTAGTGTCTGCTTTCAAAACTTTAGTTTGCAAAATCTTTTGACAATAAAATCAATAATAAGACTTTGTAAAAGAATGAAAATTATAATCTGTTTTAAAACTGTTGAAAAAAAAAAAATTAAAAATGTTTATTTTCAATGTGCCATAACAATAGTAAAAACTTTCAATAGCTATACCAGGAGAACTGTGAACATGTGGAAGAAGTTCCCCTTGTTAGAATATCAAATTGAAATTCATGGTAAAGCAAATTTCACAGTAAAATTGTGAATAATACATTGCACCTCAAGACATCACCCCCAAAAATGGAGGTGACAGTATTCTACTGTGTGGATGATTTTCATTTACAGGGGGGAGGGAAGCTAATGAAAGAATACTCGCTATAGGCTGCAAAAGACTTGAAATCATATATTCATTATGTCCTCTTTTCATTTCTGCCTTTGTATCTGTGAAACATTGGTAAAAAAAAAAAAAAAAACAACAAAATGTTATTTTCCTTCTACTTCACAGTTACACATTACATTTGTCAAAACAAAATGGCTAAATGTGTTGAAGTATGTGGCAGTTCTAAGTGAAAAGTTCAAAGCATGCACATTTTTTTTTTCAAAGTACCGTATCTAAAACAGCATATTAATTTTCCTGTAGGGCACAATTCCTCATTAATCTTGTGCAAAGAAGTTGCTCAGTAGATGTTTCAGCTTTCACTGTGCTGACCAGAGGTGCATTCTGAGGCCCATGGCACAGTGTCGTTTACCATACTGTGAATGTAATTAAATCCAAGAACTGCCAGTGTTTACTGGCAAGAGAGGGAGAGTCTCTTTTTGCTCCTCAAACAGCCCTCCATCTGTCTGATTGGATTTTGGTCCCAGGCAGTAGCAGACATGACACAAGCACTAGGGGAGGCAGGCCAGACTGAAATCTCCAACTAGTGTCATGCTGTTTTTCATACAATATGACCTAGCCAGGGGGGGATTCAGACATAGAAGCTAAAAAATAAAACACTGTTACTGTTTACTTACGGATGTTAACATGATAAGAGTGCTTATAATCCCCCACAGGTTAACACAGAAAAGTGTTTACACTGTGATGGTTCTTCTTGATAGAACCCTGCTTTGACAGATAACAAATACAGTGCAGACCATAAAATGTTTAGTGTCAAGAGAGTATTGAAAGGGGCAAAGGCACACACATTCACAGTCAAGTGGGTTTAATGGCTTAATGGTAGAGAGAACCAATAAAAAAATAGCAGCGTGAGACACAGATCACATTTTAATTGATTCTTTTGACAATATAATGCATATCAGAGGCAACACTTAAGTCTCCTCTGTCTGGCATGGCTTGGCAGTGCTGTTAAGGATGATAGCACTTGAACGCTAATTATTTCTAATGTTTAGAGCACTTATTCAAACTGACAAAATGTTTTTAGAATTTGTCTTGTTTGTTCAACTCCTTTGACGTCCATAGTCTCATTTTATTTACCGTGATGCAGTGGTCAGCCTGCTGTGAAAGTAGCTCTGACATCCATATCAATTTCCATACATTTCAAATAGTTTGCATCTATGAACAGGAATGCCTTGCAATCTATATCAAATAAGAGTTTATGTTTTCTCCTTTACTGCAGAAATACCTCAGAGAACCTTTAGGAGAGAATTAATGCAGTTTGTCTAATAAAAAAGGGTTTGCAAATACTTATGGATTTTCTCCAAAGGTGCATATCTGCTGACTAATGTAAAACTTTAAGATACTATAAAAAATGTTAGAAATGCAAACAGATATCTTTGGAGCTTTTATAATATCTGAAAATCTTAAAAAAAATAAAAGTTAGAAGGAAAAACTTTCCAGAGCTAAAATGAGATCCCTTTTGACAGATAACCTCTGGTTAAAGAACAGCAGGTAGTAACAAGCAGTTTTGTCTCACTGTGTTGTTAAAGGTAGGGGTTATATTGGGAGAAGACCTTTGGAAGTCAAAGACATAGGGACTTTGACATAACAACAAAAGTTAGGATGTGATCTTGTCTTTAAAAATGTGCTGACTCAGTGGGCCTGAGATGGCAAAGTAGGAAAGGGCAGAGAAGCTTCCTGTGGAGATTCTGATAGAATATGATGCCCAGCTGAGTAACTTTAGGAAATAAAGGCCAGATCTGGGTACTCAGAATAAAAGGAAAATGGTAAAACTAAAGTGAATTTTACAAATTTAATCATATTCAAATCGCTTAATTACACAATTGTATTTGATTGAAACTGAATGAGTTTTAGCTATTTTGCAAATTAAAGCCTCAGTGTTTTTGTTAAGTGGAGGTTTGAAGGATCCAAAAGCACGGATGGGAGCTGAGGTGGTTTCTTGCAAGTTTAATAACAAAGGTAATGACTGAAACATAAAGTCAAAATACCAAAGGACATCAGGAAAAACTCACGAGGGAGAAAGAAATGATGACGGGGAACCAGCAAAAACTAGCTGAACAGGAGATTTATTTATATGGGAGAAAGAAACACAGAACAAGCTAATCAGCACATTGGGAGCAGGTGTGAACATAGGAATCTAGAAGGGAGCTAGGGGAAAAGAGACTGACTGAAGAGGGCAACAGAGGGCAAACAAAAAATATAGAAGAATTCAAATACATCCAGAAAACACCACAAAATGGGAATTAAACTAATAAATCTAGAAAACACAGAAAAACATGAAACAGAGTGATACTGAAAACTCAAAAAGAAAACTTAAACAGAACCAAAGGGTGCAGACTCATGACAAATCCATTGTATTGTATTAGTTTCTGTCATTATACCTGTCACCACCAACTGTTCACTCACACATTTATTTGCTTTATTTGTCTTTCCTTCTCCCTTAGTCTTTCTCAGTAAACTTCAACTTGCTAAAATGTTATTTTAAATAATTCATCAAGGTTAAAATAAAACTAATTTTGTAATTTGACAATTTATGCATTTTTTTAAACAGCTGTGGATTAAAAAATGTTGAGATATGGTCACTGGCCAGTGAAATATATTTAAACCTAAGAGGGAATGGCCATGATGAACTCAAGTTGTTTTACTTCAATGTTCAAGTGTGAGAAATTCTTTATGCAGGGGGTGGGTTGGTTACCCTAGGGAGGAGTGTGTATGTTGAGAAATTGTAAGGTAAAACGTACGAGCTCTGTCTAAGGACGTTAAATAAATTTGAACCTTATTTCTTGCAAGAAATGCTTCTGCCTCAGCTTTCTAACTAACCTATAATAAGTTGCATATATAAATGTGATTTCTTATAAGATTGCCAGAATACAAGCCAATTTTAAAGTCTCATTTCAACATAATGAAATGTCAATTATAAATCCTCACCATATAGACAGATGTCTTTATTTACATTTATTTATTTATTTAAACAGTTTCACCAAATCTTTTTTCTACCTAGAAATATAAAGTTGTTATTGGCTCAAAATACCAGTACCACTTCTGTTTTTCTTCTGTCTGTTTTTTCCTTCATCACCTTTCTCTCTTTTCTCTTCATTTGTCTCTGACTTGCAATAAGAACTCCCCCCACAAGCTCTCTGCTCAACCAAATGTCGGCATTCATCACATCAGCCAGGAACAACTCAACAGGCCCTCTAGCATGCTGTATTGGAGAGAAAAATGAAATGTAAGATACCGCTAAAAAATTATTTTTTTGGTACAATAGATGGAAGTAAATAATTAAGTGCACTAACAACCTCTAAAATAAGGTATCAAGTCACAATTTTCTATGTTTATTCTATTAAACAAATGACCATATCGGCTTTTCAAAGGGATAACTCTGTTATACTTGTTATACCTTGTATAAGACTAAGGTAAAATACAGAGTGAAAAGCAAATAAAAAAGAAAAAGCACATATGATATTACTGCTTTAAAATCAATGCATGTTCATTTATCTTCTGGTGGTTGAATTTTTTTCAACTTGATTATATTTAGCATCCTGATGCTTAAATCAATTTAAGAGCACTTCTGATTATTTCCATTATGTATGAAATAGAGTAAACATGAATAATTCTTCTGTTCTGTATAAAGAAAAGTCCTGGTTTGAAATTCTTCCCTGGGAACTTTTTATATGGATTTTTCATGTTCTCTCCTAGTATGCCAGGGTTATTTCTGGTTTCTATAGCTTTTACTTGCAGTCCAGAAATATATATACATTTGTTTATTTATTTTCTCGGATTCCCATGGATTGTCTTTATTTGTTCTAAGATAGAGTGTAGATTGACCAGAATTTATACATTGCATCTTTTCAAATGACCCAAGGAGACAAGCACCTTTATAGAGCAGTAAAGTAAAACACTGCATTTTAATTAATAATATAACTCACCCTCCTCTGATGTTCAGGATACTGCACTCTCTACATTTTTTCTTTTACCTGACAGTGAAAGATATTTTGTCCCAACTTGAGGCTTTACAGTTTGTTTCTTAACATGTATACGACTCAAAGTAAATAATGTTTCAGGCCTTGCTGCTTTTGATAATATTTGCATCCACAGCACTTGCTTAAGTACAATTCATAAGCAAGCACGTGTGCTCCATGTTTTCATATGACACATTTTTAGCTTGCAAAACGTGTGATTCTATATTATATTCTTAGTAGCAGTGTTCATTTCATCAGCTTTTTTAAAATTTTGTTTTAGTCTAAAGTCACAATGAGAAAAATCTATTATAGTCTTAGTCATATTTAGTCATTGCCTTCCCAATTTAGACTTGGTCATAGTCTAAATGAAGAAAATCAATTTTAGTCTCCCTTTTTTTGTCATTTTAGTAAACACTGTAAATAATACACTGTAAATAATACAACATAAAACCACCTGCTCTTTGGCATCAGGTTTGTACAGTGGGGGTGCTCCCAACATCTCTGCAACAGACCTCCCGTCCTTCCCCAACATTTGAATTGGTTGTGGTGACACTGTGTCAGGTATCTAGTTGGGAGTAAGAAATTTAAACGATTAACATCCAGTGTATCAGTAGAACATCTTTCTTCTATGACAGAGAGACAGGCAGACACAGGCACGGGAAGGCACAAACACACACATCCACATGTGTAGGGACAAACAGGGCAACAACCCGTAATCTTCTATGAAGTTCAAGAAACATATTAATAATTACAAATAACTCATAAACAATAAAAAAATTTTAATATCCATTCATGCATGGCTCGTAAATTTCGTCTGGTCTCAGTCTCTTTGATGAAAATAATTTTTCATTCACGTGATATTTTTATTTTCTGGAAACGATTTTTGTGTGTCATCGTCTCGTCATTGTCATGGGAAAAAGGGGCGTTAACAAAATATTTTCATCGTCCTTGTTGACGAAATTAACACTGCTTAGTAGCTATATTTACATACAGAAAATTTGACAACCAGATATATTCGGATCAAAACACAAAAATAAACAAATTTCACCATTTATATGAACAAAGGTAATTAATATAAAATAGCAAATCAGGATCTAGTTACTCAAAGAGTAAAAACATTATGTTAAAGCAGGGTGCAATCAAGCACTCAGGTCAGCTTGCCTCATTCAAAAATAACTTAATCCTGTCAAGCATTTACATGCATGCCAATCAGCCGTGGTAATAAACTACCCCTCCCAGCCTGACGCCAGTTACCAACATCCAAAACAGGATGGTGAAAAAATGCCAATTAATTATGATAACATTTCATTTTCCTTTGGGATTAATACAGTATGTTTGAATTTAATTCAGTACACCAACAGCTATCTGTGTATAAAGTACCTGAATAAAGCAGACAGAGCCAGTTAAAACATCGACATACAATGAACCACAGAGAAAATACTTCAGTCTTTCTATTACGTTGTCTTTGTAAAGAAGGAAAATAGTTTAGATTCTAAGCAGAAAACCTACATTTGATGAAAAAATAAAGTGCATTGAAATACATTAAAACTTACCAAGCCAGACACACGAAATGTGAAAATTGCTGTGACTGTTTATCATAGGCAATGAGATGATGAGAAAATCCCTAAATTCCAGCTTGACTGTCCATTAGAGAGATGTATGTTGTTCCTGTACTGTATATGCAGAGGATGTCTCTCAGGACCTCAGTTTCTGGGGCTCAGCCCAAACTCTACTGGTTTTGAACAGGAGGAAGTTGGCATAAAATGAGCAAAGTCTACAAATGAACTAATGAATGATGGTCTGCTTCCTCTGAATCTATTCATAACATCACTCCATAGTAAAAACTAAACTGCTAATGAAAAAAAAATATTCCATCACCCAATATGCATCATCAATTCATAGATTTAATATTATATATATATATATATACGGTATATATAATTTTACAATTCGATACCTGTCACATTGCTCACAGTCACTGTATATTTGCCTATTTTGAAAAATGATTTGAAGAACAGAAAACACCCTGTTTTATGAGGATGAATCAGAGTTGAGAATGGCTTTGAGGTATGGGTGAGAACTCCTAGCTAATCGTTACTCAGCCACTCTCTTCCCGAGGGCTATATTGACGGCCTGTTACTTTGTTCTTCATTTGTAGTAGAAGAGCATAAAATTTAATGGGAAAAAGTACTATCAACAGAATTGAATGTGTTTCACATAACATGACCACAATAACCTCTGATACGTAACATCCCCATTATGGGTGTAATAGAACATATCTGAAAAATGAAAGTCAAAAGTATCAGCCAATACAAAAACTGTAGTGTGTGGTTTATGCTTCTTCAAACTCAAATAATCCCCTCCTTGAACCGCCACCTTAACGTGGTGGAGGGGTTTCAGTGCCTGGGTGATCCCAGAGGCTATGTTGTCGGGGGCTAAATGCCCCTGGAAGGGTCTCCCAAGGCAAACAGGCTCTGGGTGACAGGTCAGACGAAGGGCGGTTCAAAAACCCTTATGACGAGGACACAAACGAGGCACGTGACGTCGCCCGGTACGGCGGAGCCGGGACCCCACCCTGGAGCCAGGCCTGGGGTTGGGCTTCGTCGGCGAGCGCCTGGTGGTCGGGTTCTTCCTCGCGGGACCCGGCCGGGCCCAGCCCGAAGGAGCGACGCGAGGCCATCCCCCAGTGGGCCCACCACCTGCAGGGGGAACCATGAGGGACCGGTGCAAAGAGGATTGGGCGGCAGCCAGAGGCGGAGACCTCGGCGATCTGATCCGCGGGCGCTTAAACTGGCTCTGGGGACGTGGATTGTCACCTCACTGGCGGGGAAGGAGCCCGAGCTTGTGCGGGAGGTGGAGCGATACCGGCTAGAAATAGTTGGGCTCTCCTCTACGCACAGCCAGGGCTCTGGAACCCAGCTCCTTGAGAGAGGCTGGACTCTCTTCTACTCTGGAGTTACCCGCGAGGAGAGGCGGAGGGCGGGGGTGGGGCTGCTTGTCTCCCCCCAGCTCAGCCGTCTCGTGTTGGAGGGTCGCCTCCCTTCGCCTTCAGGTTGAAGGGAGGACTCTGACAGTTGTTTCGGCCTATGGGCCGAACGGCAGTACGGAGTACCAGGCCTTCTTAGCATCCCTGGGGAGGGTGTTAGAAAGCGCCCCTCCCGGGGATTCCATCATTCTGCTGGGAGACTTCAACGCCCACGTGGGAAACGACAGTGACACCTGGAGGGGCGTGATCGGGAGGAACGGGCCCCCAGCTCTGAACCCGAGTGGTGTCTCATTATTGGACTTCTGTGCAAGTCACGGATTGTCCATAATGAACACCATGTTCAGGCATAAGGATGTCCATCGGTGCACTTGGCACCAGGACACCCTAGGCCGAAGGTCGATGATCGACTTTGTAGTCGTATCTTCTGATCTTCGGCCGCATGTCTTGGACACTCGGGTGAAGAGAGGGGCGGAGCTGTCCACCGACCACCACCTGGTGGTGAGTTGGATACGCTGGAAGAGGAGGAAGCCTGAAAGACTCGGCAGGCCCAAACGTGTAGTGAGGGTCTGCTGGGAACGTCTGGTGGAGCCCTCGGTCAGAGACGTGTTCAACTCCCACCTCCGGGAGAGCTTCTCTCAGGTTCCGAGGGAGGTTGGAGACATGGAGTCCGAATGGGCTGTGTTCTCTGCCTCTATTGTCGATGCGGCTGCCCGTAGCTGTGGCCGTAAGGTTTGCGGTGCCTGTCGTGGTGGCAATCCCCGAACCCGGTGGTGGACACCGATAGTAAGGGATGCCGTCAAGCTGAAGAAGGAGTCCTATCAAGCCTGGCTGGCTTGTGGGACTCCTGAAGCAGCAAGCAGGTACCGTGAGGCCAAGCGTGTCGCGGCCCGGGCGGTTGCAGAGGCAAAATCTTGGGCCTGGGAGGAGTTCGGAGAGGCCATGGAAAAAGACTATCGGTTGGCCTCAAAGCGATTCTGGCAAACCGTCCGGCACCTCCGGAGGGGAAAGCAGTGCTTCACTAACACTGTTTTTAGTGGGTGTGGGGAGCTGCTGACCTTGAAGGAGGATATTGTTGGGCGGTGGAAGGAATACTTTGAGGATCTCCTCAACCCGACAGACATGCCTTCCGTGGGGGAAGAAGAGACGAGGTGCTTGGGGCTGGGTTCGTCCATCACCCAGGCTGAAGTCACCGAGGTAGTCAAAAAACTCCACGGTGGCAAGGCTTCGGGGGTGGACGAGATCCGTCCTGAGTATCTCAAAGCTCTGGATGTTGTCGGGCTGTCATGGTTGACACGTCTCTTCAACATCGCGTGGAGGTCGGGGACAGTTCCCCTGGATTGGCAGACTGGGGTGGTGGTTCCCCTCCACAAGAAGGGGGACCGGAGGGTGTGTTCCAACTATCGGGGAATCACACTTCTCAGCCTCCCCGGAAAGGCCTATGCCAGGGTGCTGGAGAGGAGAGTCCGGCTGATTGTCGAACCTCGGCTGCAGGAGGAGCAGTGTGGTTTTCGTCCTGGCCGTGGAACGGGGGACCAGCTCTACACCCTCTGCAGGGTGCTTGAGGGTTCATGGGAGTTTGCCCAACCAGTCCACATGTGTTTTGTGGACTTGGAGAAGGCATTCGACCGTGTCCCTCGTGCTGCCCTGTGGGGGGTGCTCCAGGAGTATGGAGTCGGGGGCCCTTTATTAGGGGCCATCCGTTCTCTGTACAAGCGGAGCAGGAGTCTGGTTCGCATTGCCGGCATTAAGTCGGACCTGTTCCCGGTGCATGTTGGACTCCGACAGGGCTGCCCTCTGTCACCGGTCCTGTTCATAACTTTTATGGACAGGATTTCTAGGTGCAGCCAAGGACCGGAGGGGGTCTGGTTTGGGGAACAGCGGATCTCGTCCCTGCTTTTTGCGGATGACGTAGTTCTGCTGGCTCCCTCCTGCCAAGACCTACAGCGTGCGCTGGGGCGGTTCGCAGCCGAGTGTGAAGCGGCCGGGATGAGAATCAGCTCCTCCAAATCCGAGGCCATGGTTCTCGACCGGAAAAAGGTGGCATGTCCCCTTCGGGTTGGAGGGGAGTCCTTGCCTCAAGTGGAGGAGTTCAAGTATCTTGGGGTCCTGTTCACGAGTGAGGGAAGAATGGAGCGGGAGATCGATAGACGGATCGGTGCGGCTGCTGCAATAATACGGACGCTGCACCGGTCTGTCCTGGTGAAGAGAGAGCTGAGCGAAAAGGCAAAGCTCTCAATTTACCGGTCGGTCTACGTTCCTACCCTCACCTATGGTCATGAAATTTGGATCATGACCGAAAGAACGAGATCCCGGATACAAGCGGCTGAAATTAGCTTTCTCCGCAGGGTGGCTGGGCTCTCCCTTAGAGATAGGGTGAGGAGCTCGGTCATTCGGGAGAGGCTCAGAGTAGAGCCGGTTCTCCTCCACATCGAGAGGAGTCAGTTGAGGTGGCTCGGACATCTTCTTCGGATGCCCCCTGGACGCCTCCCTCGGGAGGTGTTCCAGGCATGTCCCACCGGGGGGAGGCCCAGGGGACGACCCAGGACACGCTGGAGAGACTATGTCTCTCGGCTGGCCTGGGAGCGCCTAGGGCTTCCCCCAACAGAGCTGGAGGAGGTGTCTGCGGAGAGGGAAGTCTGGGAGTCTCTGCTTAGTCTGCTGCCCCCGCGACCCGGTTCCGGATAAAGCGGGAGACGACGAGTATGAAACTCAAATAATTATTATTGAAAAAACAATAAGTTAATTTCCAAAGGATACAGAAAGCAATGCTCTGTGCCATGAAACCTCTTAATGTCTCTTAACTGGACTCCTAGGTGATATTTGAACATCAGATTTTAGAAAATGATTTAGCAAACAGGCAATAAATTGTGAGCCAGACTTTATTTCTGTAAGTAGAAACATGTTACAGCTACAATTTTACTAAACTCAAGAGTTGCCCCAATGTAACTAATCAATCCCATACAAACTGAAATGAACAGAAATCATTCTTTTCTAAGCAGGGCTTTAAAACAAAACCTTTTCCACCTTTTCACTTTTAGCTAAGAATGAATGATATACTGCTTAGGAAGACATTCTCGAGTGACGCAATGTATCAATTTTTACTCCATATTGATAGGTTTATATTCTCCCCTTGCCTAACACAATATATATTATTTTGCCATATTAAGCATGACCAAGCATTACTTAAGAGTTGGGGAAATATACACAAAAACATTTTTGATGGCATATTCTAGGAACGAAATAAATGAATAAATAAAGATAAGAGAGTTTTATTTCAAGAGTCTCTTTGAGTAGCCAAGAGACCAGTGAATATTGCATCAATGCTGTCACTTTCATTCTAAAGTGGTGTTTACTCACTTTTGGACTTTTTAAATCTGACAGTTTTTGGTGAGTTTCTTTAAATTGAGCCTTGGAAAGACATGTATGTATGCTACATTTCTGTCATACTATAAGTTGTATCCTTTTAACTTTACTTTGTTTGCATTTTAGAACCCCATCTAACCTGATATTAGCACACAATTAATTCTACAGGTTAAATACTTTATCATGCCATCATGGCAGGCATACCTTAAGTCGGTCTTCGAGGGCCGCTGTCCTGCAGGTTTTAGAGGTTTCTCTGCTTTAGCACAGCTGATTCTGATGATTGCAGTTCAGTAAAAGCCTGTTAATCAATTATCAGTGTAAATCAGCTGTGCTGGAGCAGGGAAACCTCTAAAACCTACAGGACAGCAGCCCTTGAGGACCAACTTTGGGGATGCCTGCTCTGTGGCTTAATCTGAATGATTGTTCATAGAAAATGAGAGAAGATTCTCACCTTAAAATACAAAAAATAATCTACACTACAATTTATCATTTAATGTGACTATTGAATCACAGGTGTTAGGCCTTGAAAATCTGCCAACCTGGATTTCTGTTAATGCTATATAAACATGTATAATAAAAATGAATGATACGTCACTGGCACATTCTAATGGCGTCAAAAATGTTTCAAAGCCAAGTTTTGGACACTGGGTCAAATGTTGGTCAAGATGCTCTGCGCTGTGGTTGTTTATCTGCTCTGTTGCCTCATAACAAGTTAGAGAGCAGCTTGGTTTTATTTACTTTGATGAGTTGAAAATGTAGTTTTAACTGTTTTTTAAGCAAGGAAGCCCACTTCAAAAGTTACTTTTGCAGTCAGTTCATCAAAATTATTATTATGACTTCCAAAGGCCTTTTCCCAACGGAATCCCCACCTTTAAGAACACAGTGAGCCAAAACTGCTTGTTACTACCTGCTGTTATTTAACCAGAGGGTGTCTGTCAGAAAGTATCTAATTTCAGCTCTGATGATTATGATATTCTGTTCTTTTTGAGATTGACAGACCACCTGTATACTGGAGGGCGACAGCACTGGTAGTCACCAGTGAAAGCTCTCTGAGGCCGGCCAGGCTGGCAGGGATATGCGGCTGAAGTTTGGAGCGTCTGGAAGTGACTATGAAGTATTTTCTAGCCCAGATGCTGTTTTTTGCTATAATAACATTATTATACTGCTTTTGGCATTGTTTGAGTATTTTAAATTCTTTCAAACCACTATACATTATTACTCTAGAGGGAAAAAAAAGTGACGCATAGGGTAACTCCATGGAAATGACTCATGCTATAAACTCAGCAACGCTAAACTGGGGAAGGAAATAGAAAAAACTAAAAGTTCAGGCCCTGACATGATTGAGTGGAAAGGACCGAAGTACCATCAATACTCTTTCATTATGTCTAAAGCAAAGACAGAGCTAACCTAACATTCCAGCAGCTCCTTCAGGATTTTGGAATCTTCCATTACCAATATGTTGGATTCTGATCAGTGTTGGATCAATTTATTTTAATACATACAGTACATACATATATATATATACCTTGTGCATTTACCTTACTCCTCTCTGTTTACGCCACCATGTTAGATGACATAAAATCACCTGCATGCCTCATAATAATACAGTGAGATATTTTAATTTATTAATCTTTATTTGTTGTATTACAAAATGGGTGGAGAATCTGCAAACCCAACATTGTCTTAATATATTGCATGTTCAGATGGGGAGATAAAAAAGCACTGCATTTTGTTGGATGGCCTTCATTACCTCCTGTGCTGTTCCCTGGTCTGATTCCTGTGCATGTTTACTCTGGATTTGTACCGCTGTTGTCGTTTCTTACAATAAATCTCCAAAAACATCCACTGCCATGTCTCTGCACTTGGGTCTTCATCTAGCCTGCACAAAACCTGACATATGGAAGTTTAATATTGCTCATACTTGTTTGAAGATAATTTGTAAAACCTCCTGTGATCCCGACACAAGTGTCAATAAAATCTAAATTAGTTTTTGTACTCTAAATGTGCCTCTAAAGAGCACCCCTTCTCCTACCAAACCTATTATAGTAATGCTGGGGCTTATTATATATATATATCATCCTATATATATCATCCTATAGCATTACAGTAGTTATTGTCGGTCTAAAATGAAGAATGCCTCCTTGTAACTTCAAGATACACGGCTCACTTGGCATATGCTCCCCACAGGTCATATTAAACAGCATGAACAAGCAAGCTTCTATGGACCTCTCATCTTGGTAATTTTGCCAGATGAGAGGAACTCCAATATCTTCTGAAGAGGTCTTTTATTTCTCCTGTAATGGGCTGATAGCTGGTAGGTAGCCACTATCCCCTGCTGTGTCTTCTTCTATATTGACAGATTCCTTTTTCAGAAACATCTTATCAACTCCCTGTGGCCTTCAGTGCCACCTTGCCAGTATTCTTTATAGATTCCCCCAATGGTAAGTCTAATCTTTAGACACAGCAAGCAAAGTTCTACTGATCTACTTTCAAAAGACAAGACAAGGGGAGGCTGAGTTCACAGAATATGACATATGTCAGAAAACAGGATTCTATTATGCTGATATGACTCGTCCTGAGGCATCCTATTGACAACCCACAGCAGGTGATCACCGATTAATCTCTCCACCACACTGACATTCAGTGTGTCAAAACGAGAAGTGGGATAGATACAGTAGTGCTGGGGTGAGAATTTGCAAAGGGATAAATGCACAACATTATTTTCCACCCAGGATTCAGCATGGTTGAGCAACTGCTACTCTGTCGCACATAAAAGGAAGAAACCCTTTCCCAGCCAGGAAATTCTACCTGTATTCATTATTATTAAGTTGTGCTACAAAAAAAAAAATGAATCAGTGTTTTTTTAAGAAAAAAAAGTTTTACTGGTTATTTTTGTTAAAAAAGATAAAATAGGGACATCCACTACGCTTATTTTACAAAGACATAGCTGAAAGTTAATTTTATCTTTTTATATGCAAGGGTTTCCTAATTGTTACTTTTGTTTTCTATCCAAAAGCAAAAAATAAATAAAGTGCATGCATATCCTAATATGGAAATATCTTTTTTTTTATGGTTATTTGGTATTGATTGGCTAACAGACCTTAGTAAACACATTTTTTTTTACATCAACTTGTTTTATATTAAACTGTTCTATTTATTTTATAGTCAAATATAATTTCCTTAAATGTAGAGAGAACAAAATAGCCCACCTGAAAAAAAATGACACTTCAGTTCTCGGTATCAAAATTTGAAGAAAAATATTTTACATGCTTCTTCAAAGTGGTTAGATCAATATAAAATATTTAATTTAACTTTGTTTTTGATTAAAGCTGGACATGCACTCTATGATTTTTTGCTCTTTTTGGGCCGATTTTCCCCTTGTGTGAGAATTTTTCCATCGGGCTGATTTTTAGCCTGATCATGCGTCGTGGGTTGTTTAGTGTACAGGGGTAACTAGGGGTGATCAGCTTCTCACAACCAACTCCCGATCAGGAATTGTGAGGTTGGAAGAAAATGAAACATGTTTGAAATTCAAGTCAACCGTCATGGGCAAATCGCTCAGTGGACATGCACTGACAAGGATTCTTCTTCTTCTTGTTCATCTCAGACAAAAACATAGAAGCATGGCGGGGTTGTGAGTCAAATTGAGTTCTTTCTGTAAAATAGTTTTTTACACGTACACTGTGAGCAGGTAGATCAGATCAGAGCATCGGGTCGCACAATGTGTTACGTAACATACATCTTGTGCTGTGAAGTTTTAAACCCTTCTGTTTTGTCGTACAGTGTGACCTGTAGCTGCGTGCGACGACTTAAAAATTTGTAAAATGTATTCCCGGCTTAACTTGTCCTGGGTGGCTAACAACTAATTATTTACATCCAGTAGGATGATTAATTTAATATATTGGGAGATTTTTGTTGAGATTCAAAGATATGATCATGCCATGCATTCAGTTAAACAAGGTTTGCATCTTTAGAGCAAATATGCATTTTGAACACTTTTACATGTTTATGTCTGAGCTCATTTGATGCATGAATGGGAAACAACATATCTTCTCTCAGTTACACATTTACAGTTATAGGTGCATTTTACTTGACATTTAAGATACATTGAATCCATTACCTAACTGATACATAATTGATTTTCAACATGATGCTAGGAATTGCAAAGAGTGAATTTGTAAAGAACACTTTCTGACAAAATATCACAGAATAAATATGGTCATCCTCATATGTCACCTAATTGGTAGATAATTATGTCATAAATCTCATTGACAATGACAGGTAGCTCCAATTATGCATGTCATGGTTGGCCAAGTAATTTATAAGGTCTTATAATTCTTAGAATTAAACTTTGTTAAACACACCTCTTTTTCTCAGTGCCATGTTTGATATTGAATGTTTGATATTGTATCAGACTTAAAAATTACTTTAAAAAAATTCCAATACATCTTCTTGATTCATATTAAAATTTAAAGAAATGATAATCAGGAGGTAATGGAAATATATCCATTCATATTCTACACTCTTTTCTGTTTATGTGGTCAGCTAAAGGTTTTTAAAGTGTTTACATTTTTTACTTATTTTATTCACTCAAATTCTGTCTACTTGTTTTTAATTTATATTAATGAAACATTGCAACACTTACTTTTGTTCTGCAACATTATAATCAAAATTTTGCTCAACATATTATTACCTATTTGTTTGTCTTAGCATGAAAAAAGGAAGGTGTGTTTTCCACGCTACATAGAGTACAAATGGAGCATTACAACAGTCCATCCTTCTCAAAGAAAGCAGACAAGGAACCACCATGATACCTCTGGAGATCTGAGTTTGAATGGCAAGTTTCTGAATCCTATGTTTACAAGGCATTGTATTATTTAATCTTAATAAATGTGAAGCAAATGTTCACCCCGTTTGGATAAGAGTATCAAATGCTGGTAGATAAGGTAGGGTTTTTAAATGACTGAGGCTTGCACAGTCAACTCACATACATGTACAAGTTGATTATATAGGCTATAGGTTTTTACCCCCCAAAATAATATTACCTGTTAAAACCTAGGCTCTGCTCATGTCTTTTCTGTTACCTCTGGCATTTGTTCAACTGTACCCATATAATAAATGTTTTCCAGGTAAGGAGTAAAAAACTACTCAATATAGGGGCTACACGCTCAAACCAAAAATTTATTTTTTTACACCACATCAGGAACAAACACATAGTCTTGGTAAAAGCTGATTGATTGCGTTATCACCATGTACTTCAACACTGACAGAAACAAATAAATTTTTTTTTTTTTGTTTGAAAGCTGGAAAAACTATTTGTACATGTCTTGCAGTGATTCTGTTCTAAGCTTTTGTAGTGCAGCCACATGTTGCAGGCCATTTGGTCTTCCAACTGAGAGAATCAGACAAAACAAGCTTGCTGAAACAAGCCTTATCTGATTTCTCCCCTCTTTTGTATTCTGGTTGCATCTTATAGCCAAAGGTGACAGCTATTTAGCATTATATTTGAATAACTTAAAAAAGACCTCTTCAAAAGAGCGCAGGCATGGTAACAAGAGTAAGGACTAATAACAGATGGTGTTGAAACTCCATGTTCGCATCAGGGGGTATTGAAAGCTCTCATCCTTTAAACCTGTGAATAATGAAGTATGCTTCATATACTTGGTTTATCAAGCTCTAAATAAGAAGAAATATGATCAAGGCACATTAGGGTAAGTGAAACTGATCATTACTTAGAGAATGTATACAATAAATAAAGGTCTGCAACTCTATACTTTTCATTTGGATTTCTCTTCTAAATAAAGGAAGGACTTTAAGCATGTACATAAGTTTATCTCAAGCAGTAAATTTAATTCACCAGTGTTAATACACAGCTCTAATGGTTAAATTGAGGGGAATAATTTGTGACACCACAATAGTAGAAAGTCTATATCACAGAAATGTAGCATAATTGCTGCATTTTCCAGGGAGTGAACATAACCTATTGTTAAAGTTATCATGTACTGGGTATTGGAGGGCTGTTAATTTGAAATTACAGTAATGAAAGTAAAAGAAATAATAATAACAATACTTTAAGACAATAATATTCTAACAGATATGGCTAATTATTTTTTCACTACTTGAAAAAAAAAAAACAGGTCTGCTTGCTTGCCTTTCAATTGCAACTGCAAGCATTGCTCTTCTGTCAACGACATCTATTTGGAAAGAATTATATATAACAATTACATCTGTGTAGTACTGTGTTGGTCATAGAAAGTTGATTACATCGAGTCTCTAAGGCTGGAGTAGATAAGCAGACTATTTCAATTATTTTTAAGGTAGTAACTAAATCAACAGACATATATGGACTTAGCAATCACCTAGAGTGTATATTTAATAGCTGTGGTTTTGAGGCTGTGCCAGGAATGTTGTAACTAATGCAGGCTCTGGTGTTTGCGCTTGCAGCAAATTGTTTTGTATTAAAGTTTATAACATAGTTTTATACTGCTGCAGTACTCAACACATCCTGTGTGTCGCGTTCAGAGCTTGCAAACAAACTTAAAGGGGTAACTGCCATAAGTTTGGAGTGTTTGCTGTAGTGTTGCCTCCATGCTGGGAATAAATGAATTGAGGTAGGTGTGATTAAATAATAAAATTATTTTTTTTTTAAAGATAGGACTAATACAGTCAGCAGAAATTGTTTAGAACCACTCAGATAACTTTAGATGTTTAACAAAAACATATTTTTTGATAGAAAAGCTCTTACAGGAGGACAGAAAGAACATTGTAACATTTGAACCATATAAAAAGTTCTTTTGGAACATAATGAAGGGCATCAATATTACATCCCTCTATTGCAGCTTCAGTCTTGGCTGTTATTGATACAGAAAAGCGTTATTGCATTATGGACCCTCTTCCATTACTGGGTTGGGTTTTAGGCCAGAGAGCATTCAGCTTAACTGGACTGACTTATGGTCTGTATAAGTCAGGCTTAAGGTGTATCAAAATGCTGACTAGTGTTTAGATTAGATATTTTTTTGAATCTTTTAAGTTGCACTTTTTAACTGTTGTAGTTATGTGTTTTTATTTCAGTTTTAACAAACTTTGTAAATGTGCACAGTCAAACTTTCTTATTGTATTAATTCAAGAGGTCTTATTGTTCTGTATCATTCATATCTCTTGACCTTATCTTTGTTTAACAAGCAGCTGTATTCCCATGCATCCTGGCAGCAAATGCCACGCATAATTGGACTGTTAGACTCACACTTTAGTTTGCCTTTTAGTTTACTGTTATCTTCTTCTTTCTGCCCCTCAAACTTTGTAATTACTTGTTCATTGTATTTGCTTTTTGGACTCGTGTATCTATTTCTTTTTCAATGAACTCAACTACCCTCTATCTATTTTTGCTTGTCTTCTCTCTGCTTATGAAGATTGCTGTTGTTTGACAGTGGTACAGAGGAAAGATTTAGAGGTCATTTTTTAAGTGTAGCCACTAATTAGCAGAATTTATAATGAATCCATTCAAAGGGAGATTATGTGGATGCACAATTCAGACCCTTTAGTTCATCTTCTATTTTTCTTTTTTTTATTTATTCATGCTTCTATCTCAGATCTACTCCAAAAACACTTGATGACTTCTATTTCCATGGACACAGTCACCTCCTCGCTCCTGCATTAGCATGTTTTGTAGAACAAGCCCCACTTGGACACATCCACACAGTTTTCTCATTCTGGAGATGACATTTAATTCCACACATGCAGCTTTTCTGGGATCAGTTTTCACCATTTATTACACCTACTGACCCTAAAGTGAGGTCTCTGAGATGCAAAATAGTCTCCTTATGTCTAGTAGCATTAAGGAAAACTAAAACTCTCTGCTATCTCTTGCTTGTCTCTCGCTTGCTCTTGTTCATATACATATTCAGACTTAGAAATTGTAAAATTGCTTTGGGTTGAATACATTTCTTTGCTTCCTGAATAATAAAGATTTTCTTAAAGTGAAGCACTAAGAAGTTTAATTTATTTATGAAATTTGCTTAAGATTTATGTATTTTAGGTTTTGCTGCACACTTCTACATTTATACTCCCATCATACTTTTGAGTGCCATCATTTGCAATGGTAAATACACTTCATAGTTGAAATATTTTTTTAGATAGATAGATAGATAGATAGATAGATAGATAGATAGATAGATAGATAGATAGATAGATAGATAGATTTTAATTTAATTTTTTCTTTAACCTTTAGAAAGCAAGGGAAATAAAAATCGATAACTAAAACGTGCCCCCCACCCAAAAAATATAAAAAATTAAGGACTCTCTTCCAAATAGTATTGTTTCATATGTTTGAAGTTTGATTTAAAGAAATGTGAATGATCACATGAATGAGAATGCAACAAACAGAATTTAGTAGAAAACAAATGCTGGTTTTGAGCAAGTTAATCTCTCGAGTGTAGGAGAGATGCTGCTTGGATGAACATGGAGAGCCCTTGGGATTTGCAGATGGATAACCAGGTTAACCACTTTAGTGAGAGGAATTTGACCAATGAACCAGGAAGTGAGCTTCTTGCAGTCTGTCTTGAAAGGGATGTCCCACATGGATACCCATACCCAACTGGGGACCTGAGGAACATATGAGTAGAAAGCTGAGACTCATCCTGACCTACAGTACTTTCAGAACCATAGAAAATCTAATGCCTCTAAATTGACAGAGGATATCCTGTTTCCTTCTCTTAGATGGAGAACATGTGTGGCTGGATGTGGCATAAATAGTAGGTGGCACAAGTGAGTGGCATAAATAAAATTGTTAAACACAGCTAAATTGAATAGGCTTCATTGCATGATAACCTTGGCTGATTGATGAAACAGAAAACTAGAAGGGCAGATCATTATAATTTGGTTTAGATTACCTTAGGGATATTCACCTCAAAGTCATTAGCCATTTTTTGACATTGGTGAGAGGAAAAGTTGCCCCTTTCCCCAATGCAGGATATCTAAAACTGTAAGATATTCAACAGGTTTCAAATCATTTAAATAAGTTCAAAGCGTTATAGAAACTTTGACCAACCTCAGGGCTTTCCTTTCCTTGGTTTTCAGCCAGTCATTGGATACTTGGGTGATTGTCATTATGCAGGTTATTTTTCTGCTTCAACAATAAGAGATATTATATTTTGAGATTGGGATTTTCTTTTGGCTCATCATCATCTAATACGATCTGCCCCTGCAACAAAGTATCCCCTTAACCCCACTGCACTGTCACTACAAGCATGCTTAGTGTGAGGCACTGCATTCGAGTCAATGAGTCGATGCAATCAACTGGTTTTCCTTAGATAGAAAACTTTGAATCAATTTGACTGTATTATCCGGTGAACTGTAAAGTGCCTTGAGATGACATGTGCTGTGAATTATATAAATAAACTGAATTAAATTGAAATATAAGATTACAAATTTTTTTTCCAGTCAAAGGAAAAACAATCTTTAGTCTGAGTTTTGTGTTTTCCTAAGAAGGAGCAATTCCTTTTTGCAGAGCTCAAATATAAGTTAAAATTGTGTAGTGTCCCTTTGAATGTAAAGCCATGCACTTTTATAAGTACAGCAGAAAGAGCTAGCTTGTAGGTCCTAATGATATTTTAGGGGTTTTAGAGGCTTCTTTTATCATCCTCTGGGGAATACCATATTGGTGTTCTATCTCAATCCTCTACAGAAGTGTCATTGTTGTCATGAAATCTACAGATAAGTTTTTAAAGGTATTTTTAGTGAGTACTGTTTTAGCAAAACAATTCTTCACTATTGTCAAAATCTATATTAGATTTGATCTTCAAGGGTGTCAGCGAAAAGACAAAAGCTTTTATAAAATGTCCTAGTTTTTTCTGAATTAAGATAACTATTAAAATAACAGCAATATTTTTGATGAATCTCTCACCTCATCATGCTGAAAGTGGCATCTGATGGCAGCCCAACATAGCTGGGATATTTCTGAAAAAAGATTTGACCACATTAGGGCACTTATATAGCACCATACTTTCATTTTTTGTAAGCGGATCCTTGAATATGTAAAGACAAAAAACAAAAAAACAAACATACTCAAGTGAAAAGGTGAAGTCACAACAACAAAAAATAAACTAAACCATCTTAATGCATCAGAGAAGAGTATTTCAGATTCTTCATCTAAAAGCACATTATACAAAACATTACACAAAATGACATGTGTAAGATAATAAGTGCCATTTCCACAGCCAAGAGCTGCAGTTGACCCAGCCTGGTTGCAGCGTTCAGTGAGACTTTTTGCAACAGGCCTGCACCCCAGCTGCAAAGCAGCTGCACTGTTTTTAGTGTAAGCCAGGCATAATGAGCATCAACAGGGACGTGTTGGGGGACTTATGCAAAAGCTAAAGATATAACAAATAGGAATTCTGTATGTTAGCAGAATGATCCTTAAGACTGCTCTATTGCATCTCATCTCTGCAGCTAGTCTAATTTTCCTCAATAAATATAAGGCATCTACTGGTCTCAGTTGGACACAGCAGTAAAGACGCTACTTTAAGACCCTAAAAACCCCCAAGCAGTGAAGACCGATGCTTAATTTTTCCAGCTGTGAGTGAAATTAAGCAGAAAGTATTGTTTTTTGTACTTTGCTAAAGGCAGATCTAACATATTTAATCATAAACTAATTTTGGTGAGTGATTCATTTTGCACCGCATTTGGACATTAACATAAGACTGAAAAATATCATGTTAGTGGCCCTTCAAGCCATTAATATGGAGCAACTTTAATGACTTAAATTTGCAAGAACATCTCTTTCATTTACATTTGAGAATAACGGACAAATGTAGTTCTGTTTGTGTGTACAGTGTGTGCATCAGCAATTGAAAACAAAAAGAGATGTCATGTTTCAGGTGATGATATTGCAGTTTTGATTGATGCATAGTTCTGCCTCTACTGAGGAATCAATGATATGGTTGCTGATACGAATCAAGCTCACCGTTTTCAGAACAGTTTAAACGAAATAAAACAGATATTGATTCCTGATTATAAATATTTATTCAGATTTCTATTTCGGTGAGGAAATTACCAATCTGAAGCAGAGTAAAATGTCAGTTTCTTAAAGAATTTCTGAATAAAAATTGTTTTCTTGCATGATGCCTTTATTTGCCAAATTAAAATAATCCTCAACATACATCTTAACAAAAAGTAAGTCAATATATATTAGTTTTTAAGAACTTTCTAAATAACTTAGGAACTGTAAGCCCAAATTACATGTGCAATACATTATTTGAAAGCTAACACCCTCTAGTTTCCTAATATATAAAATTGCGTGACTGGAACACAGACCAACCTGCATCAGTTTAAACATGACTCAATGTTGCTTTTTTTATTCTCGGAAATGATAGGTCTTTTTTGGACAGCAGTAATAAATATATTCTTGAGAAAATCTTATTATGTCATATTTTTTCTACATCATGTCAACCACACATTCAGAAAATGTCAGACCCCTAGCTATAACATTTCCAGAGCTGTGGAGATTGGAAGTTTTGGTATTCGCTTGGAGCTGCGCACAATGGCTCCACCCGCTGGTAAAAATTTTACCGGTGGAATTTTATGCATTCTGAATTATTACCCCCACTTAAGGTCCACCGAGGTTGCAGGCAACCCGGTGGGTTTTAAGAGGTTAAGTTCTGAATTGAACCAAAGATGACGGTAGCTTTGCTTTTGGTTTTTAAGAATGATTTCTATTAACGTCACCATCTGACAGATTTAAATTTGAATTCAGTGTTTTTAAATAGCACCAATTAAAAACACATGTCATCTCAAGGCACTTTACAGAGACAATTCAACCAGATCATAGAGTCAGATAGGTTTAGAGTTTTTTATTTAAGAAAAAACAGCTGCTGATTGACTTAAAAGCAATCCCTCATACAAAGCATGCTTGTAGTGACATTAGAGAGGAAAATTCCCTTTAACAGGAAGAAACATCCAGCAGAACTAGGCTCAGTGTGAGCGGCCATCTGCCGAGGCTGACTGGGGTTCAGGGAGACAGAAGCAGACAAGCAGTTTATCGGCTTTTGGCTCCTTTCCCATTTGACCGAAAAGCTGAGTCTGACACCATGCTGGCAAGCTTCGTAGCTACTGTCCCCCACCACTGCGTGTCTGATGATGGCATCACGCTGGGTCAGCATTGATGATGCTGTTAGTGCGACAGAAATCAGGGAAGTAAAAAATGAAGACCAACATGGATGGGAACAAGAGCGTAGTCAGCATTCTTTATCCATTGTGGCCAAAATGGAGAGGATGTGCCTAAGAAGCAGAAGGGCTTATTTTGGGTGCTAAAGCTGCTACACGCATTGTTCGCCACATGTGGATCCAGGATTGGGAGACAAGCAATGTAAGTGGCCCTTCCGAATGACTTTGGACACACACTATTTGGTCGAACTCCAACTTTACCACAGCAGACAACTAACTTTATGAAACACAATGAGCCACACTTGAAGGTAATGTCACCATTTCAGTGTTACTGTCATGTTCTTCCTGAAATCTATGATGTTGGACGGCATGGGGATCCCTGTGGATCTTATTGTGGTTGCTGTTTATCCTTTGAAGAAGTGGTTGATGAAAGGATTCACCAGCATCAACAACTCTGAAGTGAACAAGCACATTACACCCACACCCTGACCTCTGCAAGGATGGTCGTCGAGAATGCCTTTCGTCTGTGGAAAGTACGATGGAGGTGTCTGATGAAGGGAAAGAACATTGATCTCAGGGCCAACTCCAATATTGTGGCCACTTGTTCTATTTTGCACAATGTGTGTGAAAAACCAAAGGAAAACTTTTTTGCCTCATTGGAACTGTATCTTGGAGGGGAATTTGCAGCCGTATTCTTTAGTGCCTATAACAGTGAGACTCAACACTGCCCAACTCATACGCAATGCAATTGCTGAAAATCTGAATGCTATGCCAGACAATTAATACCTTATCATTGTTTTCATTCAATGTATTTAAGTTTATACAAATAAAACACAAGATATGATGATCTGATTGTGGTTGTCGTGATGGAGGCATGAATAAAACAATGAAAGTCATACACTATAGGCTAGTGAGAATGTCCTCAAATTCAAGCATATTATAATGAAGTGCTAATTTTAAAATGAATAAAAATGTGGCCTGACTGTTTGGGAGTCAAAACATATACACTTTTGTTGAATAATGCAAGCACTGACAGCAAGGATCATTATCGATTCGTTTCATTTATAGGGGTATCTTGAAACTAAAGCAGATAGATAGATAGATAGATAGATAGATAGATAGATAGATAGATAGATAGATAGATAGATAGATAGATAGATAGATAGATAGATAGATAGATAGATAGATAGATAGATAGATAGATAGATAGATAGAACTTTTAAAGTCAAAGCTCAAACATAATCCGATTGTTTGCATCAGCACAATATTCATTAATCTCTTTGGTTCCTCATTTAGATCATGTTGTGACAGAGCTGTAAGAGGAATCAAATTGCAGGCATACAATCTGTTACATAGATAGTGAAGCTTTTGATTTTGTTCCCCGTTGGCAGCATCAGCTTGAATTTGGGGAATGTAAATCATAACAGGAGGGTCGTGGCTACAGTTAGAAAAAAAATGTGTGGGACACATCTGAAAGATTTCCAGCTTTGATATTTATATCAGTCAGTGCCCTGCTCAAAAAAGGCATAGTATTTCCACAACTGGAATACATTCAGTTGAGTACAATATCCACTCTTTATCAAAAATAAATACAGATCCATGTATTGGGAATAAAATAAAACATCAATTTTTTTTGTGTTTGCTTTAAACCTTTGTTTCACAAATGCTTTGCTATGTTTATTGTTCCACTTGAACAGTAACCATTCTACCACTTGACATATTTGAGAGCCCCCGGCAATCGTGTAGTGTGTGGGGCCGCACGAACAGCAGCTTGATAACCAGGGTTAACTCATGTTTGCGTAGCACCTTTTTGCCACTGGATGCGTAAATAGGCTTCCTGTTGCACAGCATGGAGAAGCAAGCTCCTGATTCACCTAACTTCCTGCGCCAGCTGCTAAATGGCTTGCCATCTTGCCCTGTCTCGTCCACCCATGATCAGCGCCATTTATTTTTGAGACCTTTATCTATAGTCGTGACATCCCCGGAGTTCATTAACTGCATTGTGCCCACCCTATGCACTTCAGCTCTCTATCGTCCTTCTTTTCAAACACAAAGTTTCATTTATTTATTTATTTTTGGACCTTTTACACGCCTCTCCATTGAACGGAGCCATAAACGGCGCAAGAGGACTTTCCGTGTAGAACTTCAGCACTGTACCACATTCTATCTGGCGACTAGAGTAAGAAACAAGAGGAGTAAGTACACGCTTTCCTAAGACCCGCCCCTTATTCTTCAGAGTGGCTAATAGTGTTAGTTTCAGAGTGCTCCTTTGCTCCCATTGGCTGACAAATGCAAGAGGGATTTTTATTATCTTTTTTATTTATTTACACTCAATTTATTTTTAAGAGATTTTTTTTAACCCATGGGCAATCGCTACTAGCTGGAAATCTACCCTGGGGTCAGAATACTTTAAACACTTTGTTTTACTTTTTGAGAACTTCTGGTAATGTCTTATAGTACGACTGGTACTACGACCTTAAGGAAACCTGCTTCAGGTACTGTAGTCTATCTGTTACAATAGTTGCCTTGTCAATCTTGGTTCAATCCTATACTTACCAGTTCTTAAGCCTCTAGCATATTAATGCAGTGATAGAATCATTAATGACTGTCTTATTTAACCTGCTAGCTTCCAGCTGCTATAGCTAGATAATCAATTTTTCCCTTTAACTTTGCTGGGATTGATAAACCGTAACCTTCTTTCAATAATGTATACAATTGCTTCACTGTTACTTCAATACTTATCAAGGAAATGTATCTTTTTTTTAACATAGCTGTTTATTATACCCCCCGTATTTATGTTTTTTATTTAATCTAACCCATTAACATTTCATCCAGTGGAACTTCAGGGATTTGTTCTCAGTTCATGACAACATCTAAACTCTCTTATTTTCACTATCATATCCCTTCTCTTACCTAACTTCCCTCTACCTCTCTTGCTGTTTTTTCATTAGAACCCCTTGTGGTCTATTACTAAACTAATTAATTAGGAGTGCTATGTCGTTAGCAAAGTAAAACTTGACCAACTGCTTAAATTTACCCTGAACATGTATATATGACCCTTTAGTGATTCGTGTAATATTTCTAATTAAAATAAACACTTAAACATGTACATGCTCCTTCACAACAGAGTCTCCACATTGCACAAAGTAGATTATTTCTGTAAGAATTGGTTCTCTCCACATGCATAATATCATGCATGCTGAATTTATAGGCAAAGCGATCAGGCCTCCAGGGCTCAAAGGGCTGGCTTAGTGCCTCTCTGCACAGCCTCAGCTGCTGTGGCCAGCATACGCTTGTGATTGGCTTGACAGCTTCATTAAAAAAAGAGAAGGTGATTGCTTTCCGTTCCATTCCCGCAGCATGCATGACTAACCAGGCTCAGCTGTCAGTAGGAGGGACCCACTCGAGCTTCTTTCCATTGGGTTTATGTCAGTTTTAATACAAAGCTCTTATATAAGGATGGCTGTACCTTTCAATGCTGTTCTGCTATCTGAGGATTTTAACAAAGAGTTTCATTGTGTTTACATACACACAAAAGAATAAAATTCTGGCAAACAGTGCCTTGTTGACATTGCTTTACACCTAGAGATTTTTTCACATTTGTAAATTACAGTCAAGGATTTCAGTCGATTTTATAATTATGTTATCCAATAATATTCTGTAGATTATGAATATGTTATTAACTAGAACTGGCGTTGTAATTAATTATTTAACTTATTTAAAATCAGAGGTAAAATCAATTAGTGTTCTTAGTAGAATACTTATAACTCTAATCTGCTCAATTACCAGGATTTTTGTCATTTTACTGTCAGGTTTCTGTTTCTGTTATGTTTTTTCTTTTGAATAACCAGTTTTTCTTTGCTCCTTGTTTTCTAGTTTTTAGTGGTTTCATTTTTATTTTGTTGCATTCTCTGATTAATCCTTAGTTACTGTTTCAGTCTGTTATGTTTCATTCTTATTTTGATGTGTTTTCTGGTTATATTTAGTTTCCAGGTTCTTATTTGTTGCCTTCTGCTACCCTCTTGTGTTCTCCTTTTTTCCTTAGCTCCTTTTCTGCTCTGCTCTGTGCACACCTGGTCCCAATCTGGTCGTTAGTCCTCTCTTTGTTCAAGTCTCCTTTAAATACTCTCCCTGTTCAGTTCTTCAGTGCTGGGTCCTCGTCAAACCTCTTCAGTCTTCCTCCACTTCGTCTCTCTGAGCCTTCCTCGTTGAGTTTGATTCTCTGATGCCCCCAAGGTTTTCTGGTTTGTTTTCTTCTTATTTTTTTATGTTTTGAATCTTTTGAGTTTTGGACTCCTGGTGTCATGTTTGTCTTTTGGACTTTGTTTTCATTTTGGATTCTTGTTTGCCTGTTTGTTTGGACTTTGTTTTTTTCAGTTACCCCTTCATTAAACCAACCATAAATTCACCTCTGCCTGCCTGCTTCTGATTTTGGGTCCTCAACCCTCAAACAAATCCTGACATTTACGTACATCCGGTTGGCTTCTGGACCAGCTGTTACAATCCAGTTATTTGCACCAATTTAGTGACTTTGGCTAGGCTATAAGCAGAGCTATTAATTATCAATCAAATAACTATTTATCTCTGTTTATTCAAATGTCACCAAAAGGAGGGTGAATCTACCCTGAGTGATCAATCATTCACTGTACAAAGCACAAGCAACTGCAAGTTAAAACAATGTTGTCTTTATTCTAATAATTCAGGATTTAAGAAATCTAATATCTATGCAAACCCTACACGCTATTAGAAAATAAACACAAGGTAGACTAAATGACTAGTTTTGAAAGAAAGAGAAAAAGGAGGTTCGAAGAGTGTGTTGAGGTAGCTTACAAAGGTTATTCAAGGAAGAACCAAGGTCTATACATACATTAATGTCAAAAATAGCAAAAGATACAAATACAATGATAAATACTGTTAAAACAATGTAAATGGTAAATGGCATGCACTCATATAGCACCTTTATTCAAGTCAGGAGACTTGACCAAAGTGCTTTACACTACATTCATTCATTCATGCACACATTCACACACTGATGGTGGCAAGCTACATTGTAGCCACAGCTGCCCTGGGGCTCACTGACAGAAGCGAGGCTGCCATACACTGGCACCACCGGACCCTCTGACCACCATCAGTAGACAATGTAGGTGAAGTGCCTTGCCCAAGGACACAACGACACTGAAAGTCGGAGTTGGGGCTTGAACCGTCAACCCTTCGATTTCAGGGCAAATTCCTACATCCAACGCCACTGTCGCCCCGTGTAACTTCATTCAGCTTGTAATGATTACTTTAGAAATGCATAAAAGATGTAGCATTGTAGCACCTCAGTAAAACTTATTCAACTAACCTAGTTAGATAAATTGGGGAGGGTGCTTTGATGCAAAGTCAACAAGGCAGATCAAGATGGCGGTCCCCTACCATGTGGTCTGGAGTGGGGAAGCAAGAAGCTGGAAAACTACAGGATGGCGATCCTGTGACTAAATGGGAAGGGTTGGACTACAATTGGCATATCTTAACTTATGAAGTCACAAAATGGCTGCTTCTAACATGTGGTTGCATATGGCTCAAAAGGCATACAAACCCCTTAGCATACAAACTCTACTCTACTACACTGGCGTAATAGAGTAGAGTATTGTGTGTGACTCAGGGCCTTCATTTGGTTTCATCTGTGGCAATGTTTCTCAACAATCAACACAACATAAACACAAAATTTGGCATTGTTGAAAAATAGAGGAAGAGGATCAAATGGCTGTCAATATGTCTCAAAAAATAAATAATCAAAGTGTGGTTTCATATTTTCATTTAGCCCCTTTACGTTAGTACTACTGATTTTAATCTATTGTAGCAGTTTCCCTCACCTATTCATGTTAACTGGCAAAAATATTCTATATTCAAGGTACAGCTCAGGTACAGTAGAACAAATTTTAGAACAAAACCATGTTGGGCATCAGAGGCAAGGCTCGAAATTACTAGTCACAGATGCCCTCCATACAGTTTGTCAGTGCTGACCTTTTCTCTTTTCGCAAAGGAAAACAGGCAAAAAGTGTAGTTTCAGTGGAAGATGGAACTTGGAGATTAAAACTCAGTAGCACATCTACTAATTTTTCTACTAATATTTCTAATATTTTATTTGAAATTACTTTTGTAAATTTTACTTTTATTGTAATGACAGGACTTACTGTGCAGGCTAAATGTTGAGGTACATCACCAAATCCAATCTTTCCCCTTTTCTTAAATGCATTTTTAAAAGCAGTTTTCATAAGAAAATCATTTAGACCTCATCCTTAATAATAAAGCAAACTCTAATCTCTGTTGCTTGTTCTAGCATATTTCCATTCCATTTTTGATTAGCTCTATCTAGCAAATATCACTTTTTGCTTCTTTTTCAATTTTAATTTCTCTAAATTACCATTGAAAGCTGAGGCTCCTGATCATGACAGTCAGCCAAGGGCGTAGGTTTGATTTGAACTTTGGTAGGGACACTATTGGTCGGGTGTCATTGGTGCTATGCATTATGCATGCCCTTTTTTATGCTCGATGTGAGAATCCGTACTGATAAGAGGAATTCATTGTTAAAAGAGAAAAGCAGCATTTTGCTCCATTAATAAAAATTTTATAAGCTCTACACTCATTAGACGCTGTTTATCAATATTTGAAGTATCACCGGCTCTGATGAATGTGGAATTAGGACTGTTTTCCACTTTGAAAATGGTTTCATTGAAACGACTAACACAGAAGGTAAATACAGAATTTTCTTTTGAAGATATAGAATTGTGCAGATTAAACCCCACTGTTATATTTTTACCTACTATCCTCTCTCTGTATCGAGCAAAATAATACATTCATTAAGATATTAACTACACTATAAAAGTTGAACATCTGGGCTGTAGTTACTCTGTGTAGCCCATTTGATGTATTTTATCTGGGGCTGAAAAAATGAATCGTATTAATTATTTCAATAATCGTCAACTAATTTAGTATGTGATTCATCATTAACTGGAGTATAGAGACCCTAAAACATACAGTAATATAAATGTCAAATATTTATATTTCATGCATCATTATTACTGGATATCTGTGTTTCCTATAATCATATAATGTATAAGTGCATTTGTAATAGTAAAGGATTAAATGAAACACAACCTTTTATCATCATCCTATATTGCTTACTGTCTGACTGTTTAAATAGCTCCTTATGTATATTTTCTTTTTAGTGGTATCATCTACAAACACAACACTAAGAATGTGCCTAAGTTTATTCAAATATAAAATCACTTTTAACAATTATAAAAACAATGTAACACTATCTTATCTGTAATTTAATAATATCCAACAATAAACAGCAAGATTTGAGCATTATTTACCAGACATTAATGTTTGTACTAATTTACTTATGGACCGAGTGGAAATCTATGTAAGATAAAATCAATGTTAATAATGTTCCTCTGTTTGTTCTTGTCTTTATCCTATTTCTAGAAGTATAAATAGTCAATTAAATTACTATCATTATGTGGAACCCTAATTATGCTTTTTAAACAAAAACAAAGCAGATGTTTAGGCGCCATTTCTTCTTGTTATACTCTATAAGAGAAATAACACCTGCTAATAATTATACCCGAACTTCCTCAAAGAGTAATCAAAAAATGAAAACAGTAATATCAACTAAATATCGGTAAAAAGGAAACCCTCACATTTTCTTTTTTAGTTGGCTGTGGCTAAGAATCAGAAATGTTGATGGCTTACAGCCTTTATTTGCCCATTTTTCCAGCAGTCTTCAGAACTCCTGGCTGACTCAGAATATTTCGTTTTATAAAAGAAAAAAAAAAGGTTTTTGTTTTTTAGTGTACATGATATTCATTTTTTTAATTGGGACTAGTTTTGTAGCCTAATATTAATTGTAGTAACCGCTGCATTCTAGTGTGAATAAATGTTCAATTTTGTGCTCCAAGCACACACGGACTAGAAAACAGCCAATCAGAAAGAGAGAAGGCGGAACTTAAGGCAGAACAACCAATGAGAGTTGAGTTAAACAGCGCAGCAAAGTTCCATGCGCTGCTACATGAAAGGGACAGGAGAGAGCAGGCAGAGGAGCTGCGAGAGGAAAAGAAGCCACTGCTGCAACAACTACTGCTGTAAATTATAAACATGTTGCTCACATCAAATTATTGGTAGGGACAATTAGGTCGGTTCAAAATTTTGGTAGGGACATGTCCCTATGGTCCCTATGCAAACCTACGCCCATGCAGTCAGCCCTCATATGAAAGTTTTTGTTTTGTAGTCATAGGCCCAGTCCTGTTTCTCTCACTTAGACTCATTTTGGACCTTAGCACTCGGGGTTTTTTTGCGTTTACGATTAAGCTTTGTGTGCCCCAATAGTTGGAAGAGTTAGAGCAAAGTGCCCTCCAACTCATAAAATGATCCCTTTAGACTGAGTGAGGTCAGGAGCTGACTTGGGGATGAAATGGATTCCCAGAATACTTTGCAAACTCCTTCAGTGAGAGGAGAAATAGCGTCCCGCAGAGGATTGCACAAATGTGAGTATATTTTTACAATTAACCATGTATTTTTAAAACACATATGTCGGAATATCTTAGTTACTGTAGACTTTAATACAACTGAATTTTGAACTTAATTGTGTTAAAACATGAATATAGCAAAATCGCTATTTTCCGTAATACACAAATGTACCGAGAGTTTTTTTTTTTTTTTTTTTTATGTAAAGTAGGATTATTATAACCTCAGTGAAGTTGATTAGAAGTTGGATATTGGATATATACTGTGGAGCAGACCAAAGCCCTATTGAGGTTTAGAGCTGAAAATTAGGAGCAGTTCAGCAGAAAGATGTTTACCACAAAGCAACTCTGGGAGTGAGTAGCCTTATCTGCTGTTTTAACAATCACATACTGATCATGCATTCACCCACCCTAATATTCATCACTGTAGGACAGCAGTCAAAGAGCTCAGCCTTAAGGGGAAAATCATTGGCCAACAGGCAGCAAAAAAGGGAAAGCCAGGTCCATCTTCCACCACTGCAGTCCCATCAGCACCAATGGCATCCACAACAGCAGGCCGTTCTGCTCTTTCCACACCAGCTGTTCAAGCAAACCATACACTGCATCTCCCAGAAAGAGGGCAAAAAGAAACAATAGTGCTTTTCCTAATTTCTTCAAACAAGACTCAGAGAAGGAGCAAAAAAGGCACGAGGGTACTGACGGCAAAACGGAGACGTTCCTCAGCCTGTTTAAAAAGCTTGTGCACAAAATGCAGTGAGAGTTGTGGTGTGATTACCTTTTAGTGTGCAATCAGTTTCAGTTTGTTTGGATGTTTTTTTTTCCTAAGTTTATTTGAAATATTGTTCCATAATTTTTATATAGTTTTATATTTCATACTAAAAATAAAATGTGAGTTCAGCTTCCTGAATACAAATATTTTCATAAATCAAATTGCTTGGTTGTTGTTTTTTCGACTAAGCATCACCAATTCATACAGTATGTCACTTCATTATAAAACTAACAACATAGTTATTGTACATAATATAGAACTTTAATGAAATGTATTAAAAATATGACACCGAGCACAAATAAACACCATTAACAGTAATTATATTCCCATAACACATCACTATGTGCCTGAACTTAACTATTTACAGGTTTTGGCTGCATGGCTATTGAATATAAACCTTTATAGCTTAAATACTCTAATCTATGGAGTGATGGGGGCTTGACTAAATCAATGACCCACTGTGGCCAGATTTAGCAGGCTAGGAAAGGATATTGCTCTGCTCAAGCTGTCTAAAATGAAGTGTGCTTCCTTGTGGACAATTCTATGGATGGTGGGCCAGCGAATATTAAAAACAAGTGACAGCACATGGTAGGACAGACCATGGGCAAGCCAGTAAACATATATCAGAACTTCCTGCTGATGGCCCAGCCATGGTCCAGTTCTCTCCTCAGCAGGCACTGCAGGGCATGCATGGCCTTCCTACTCAGTCTGAAGTCCTGGATGAGTTCCAACTCTAAGTCAAACCTACAGTAGGTTAGTGGACGGCCACTCTGAAACAGAATGGGCAACTACAACAAGCTTTAAGACATGTTCATAAGCATAGGAAAATACAGCAAAAGCTTTTAGTTTTGTTTTCTATGTATGTGGACGGTGATGTGTGGAGGAGTAAACATTGATTAAACTGACTGTGCAAGTGCTCCGTGTGATGTAGTGTATGTGAGTGGGGTTTAGCGGTGACAGAGGATGTGGAATCTGGGGGTAACTAAAATTTGAACTCAGAACATTATAAACCTAATAAACTGAAGTGAATTGAACATTATTGCTTTAAGGCATGGCATTAGAAACTTTAACACCACAAAGTCACTGATGTTGTTTAATAATAAAAACAAAAACAAAAAAAAAACATAAAAGAAACAAGCTTCACAAGCATCTGAAAAAATGTTATTTATTAGTATATATTATTTCTAAAATAGAGATGGATGTTTAATTTTCCCACAGTTTAATTTGGAATTCTGACATTTTGAAAGCAATTGCTTAAGCAAGTGAAACTCTGTTTTAGACAGAGAGAAAGCAGCTGAGGGGTTTCAGTTTTATCTCCTCTGCCTGCTTCAGTTTCCTTTCTGTCTTCACTCACTCCTCCTCCATCTTCCTCAGGTTATATGGCTGGCATGTATCATGACAGCAAGTCCTTGGCTCACATTGGCTTTCCTTTTCAGAAGATAGAGTACATGCCAAGAGCTATCAGAGCTGGGTCTGCACTGACTTTTTGTTTTGGCAAAAGCCTACCTTTCATTGTGTCATTGTAGCCTTACCCAAAATTTGAAATAGAGAGTTACTGTAAGTGCAAAATATCCCAATGCTTTCAACAGAGTAAAGCCTGGGTTGATAAAAGCATTTATTTCCATAGGACAGTGACCCATCAGAGTAGTTAATCCTGGATCCAGAGTTTATAATTATATCTTATACTGCAGAAAAACTGCAAACAGGGACCAGCTAAGCATCTTGTTACTCAAAGACAATTTATGCCACAAGGTTAAAAAAATCTTTGAGTACATACAGTGGAATACCAGACGATGGTCCCTCTTAGCTCACTCACAGAACTGATGAGCCTACTGTGAATAACTTCATTTAAACTGATACAAAATATCTTAAACTGTGCAGTTTAACATCTACTGTTTGCTGTTACATAACCTTAAAAGGTTGAGTCAAAACTTAGTAGTACTTTGTTTAGGATTTATTTCCAATATTTATTTGTTCACACTTTTCTACAGTAATTCACAACGTATTACTGTTCTTGAATATCTATCACATTATAAGTCACTCTGATCAATATTTAACAAAGTAAGTTTATCAATATTAACTTCACCTCATTTCTACAAAGGCTCTTGGTAGCTCTACAGTGATAGAAATGGTAAAATATTCAACAATGTGCGTTTAAAAACCGACACCCACTCCAAAGCCCATATGCACCACATCCCCAACAAACCTACTCACACACACCCCAACAAACACTAACACAAAAAAGCCCAACATTCCAATTAAACCAGACAAGACAAGTTTGTCTAGATCATTGTCTTCTTTCAAGTTGCACAAAAATAATTTCTTCCATCACCTTTAATCTCTGGAAAATGTCTTGCTGTTTACATACAAGGAATCGAATATTAGAGACATGTCAGCCATGTTTATTTTGGATGACAATTGCAACGTCTGCCTGTATCAACTGAAGGGTCGATCCATATCTCATTATTTTTAATCAAATGTATAATCTCTTCTAAGAATCACAATACATGGAAAAAATCAGCTAACGTGATATCTTAGATAACTTGTTTGATTGCATATATATAAAAAACTGTTAAAATACCGCAAATCCACATTTTGCCTGCATAGCAGCAACATTAAATTCAATGCAATTTTACTCACTGAAGCATTTATAAGACTTCTTTTTATCTCAGCTTCTATCCTAAAGTCTTTTTTTATATCCCCTTTTTGTTATTATTATTTACTTTTTTACTCCAACGGTTCAGAAGCAAGTCTTTCTTGTGTGATTTACTTTCTATTAGGGGATTAAAAATCAATTATGCAGGAAGCCATGCGTAGGCGTGATTATAGCTGTGCATGACGGCACCATTCATCACAGGACCACTCATCTCTGCAGCCGTTAGTTACACAACACAGAGAGACAGCCATCCTTTACCGTGAACTCTGCCCCTCATCTTTTAACCAGCCTAAATGGAGTAGATCCACAATATAAGATGAAATGAATATTTGTCTTGTTTTGCTGTTAAAAGGACACACCAAAACCACAGTGAAAAACAATTTCACAAAATAAACTTGAAGAACTGTTGATTAAATTAGCCAGATATATTAAAAGATGTACAAATGTCTTTAAAATGTTCTAAAGTCACATCATTATATAGTTTAAAAATTAAAAGTACCAAATTCACAGTTACACCAAACTTAATGTCTTATCATCGCACTCTAAATCCATTCTATACTACCAATAATGTCAGGACCTATAACTGGGAGGTCTTGCTGTACATGATCACCTCTAATCAGTTGGTCTTTCAACAGGTACTGGTACAAAACCTTTAAAATGGTTTAGGGTTGCTGTAAGTGCTCCATGTACATGTATGATCTCTATTTTTCCACTCCTAATGATATAGGCCTAGGTGTCTTTGCAAATAATGACCTTGGTGATCACTGCTTAATAGATGCAGTTATACATCTTAAAATGTCTAAAACCACATGTTGTGATTAACAGAAACATTAATGAACTTTGACCATGACGTGTCTAAAAAAAGTATATTTGTTTTTATAATGGTACATCAGCTTTTTAGAAGAGTTCTTAAAATAAACAAACAAGGATGCATCTTTTTACAAATAAAGGGTGAAGGGACATTATAAATGTTTCCTCTAAGCTGCGTGCTGGTGCAATCTTACACTGCTCGTATATTCTCAGCGCAAAAGAAAATCTATTCAGCACATAGAATAAAATTCAACATAACTGGACCAAATACTTTTTTTCTGTAACACTCTGGATCTGTGTATTATTAAACTATATGTTAAACAAATGGGTTTTAATTTTTTTTTTACATAATATAGAAGAAATGCAGAAAAATTACACTTTTTTTAATTTTAATACTAAATTGAATCTATTAAAACAAATAAATAGGGTATACAGTAATCTTACATTGACTTGTTTGTGGGCTTTTATAGAATGAATGCTATCACAAATTACCTCAGCCTGCTGCATGCTAAATGCGAAAGCCAGGTTTTTTTGATTGACAAAATTAGCTTTACTGAAACAATCTATTTTTTATTCGTCATTTAAGAAATCACAATCAAGTTAGTTTTATAATAAAAACATCGATACATTTGAATTAGGCCTATATGAGTGAATATGTTTAATTAAATGCCAGGTCGTTAAAAAAAAAAAAAAAGTTTGGCATATATCCTTATTCATCAAAAACAGCTACAGGTGAATAAATAAACTAGAAAACACTCAGAGAGACCTCCTTTCAAGCAGCAAATTTTGCCCCAAATTATGCCCAAAAATTGGGGCCATTGTACCATGGCCTTCGTATTGTTGGAGGAGAAGTGGGGAATGGTTCATCTTGCTTCAGCCTGCAGTCTGACCATTTGATGTTGCTGAAAATCAGACACTGTAACTTTAATAAAATTGCTAAGGTATGGAATTAATTTTTTGCATTGCTTCTTGTGAAATATTCCGCAGTAAAATGTAGTATTAAAAATCAATTTGTGAAATATTTATATAAACAAAATTGTTTAAAAAATGTATTAAAGACCAAGTAAGTGTGTTTTTGTAGTCAAATTCTATTTTACCAACTCTGTAATCTAATTTTAGATAAAGAGGCACAGCTTTTACAACTAACTTGAAGGTATTATAGATCATATTCAAGAACTTTACTGAAGGAAAAAACTGTTCTGCCCTGTTCATTGACTTGTCAAAAAATTTTGACACCATTGATCATACTCTTGATCAAAATCTTGCATCAGGTTTCCCTCTTAAATCCAGCTGCTGTATGGTTTGATAACTATTTATTAAAAATAACTGAGTGTATTCAGTGTGTTGGCTCCCATCCTTCTATTCTTAAGATCACCAAAGGAGTGCCTCACTGTTTCTTGAAGGACTGATTCTATTTTCCCAATAATTTTATGTAACAATTCTTCAAATGCCTTAGACAATTTGTGTACAGATGACTATGTAGTCGATTGCTACTCACAGGCTTTGCAGTTTTTGCAGTGTGTTTTAGAAATTATTTAGTCATCTTTACACACTCCTTATATGGATCACAATGTAGATTGAACGAAATCCATGGAATTCTGAGTGAATCTTATATTTCCTAATAGATCACGACCATCATAGGTAAACCACTCTAGTTAGATGCCAATTTTAAATATCTGCCGTTAATACTGGAAAAAACATTTTAGAAAGCCATAAAAAATGTTTCAGCAACCATTTTATCTGTCTGTAATGATGGAGATGTTGCTTAAAGAAATGCTTCTCACGAATGTTTTTAGTCGTTGAGTGTTGTTCATTACTTTGCTTGAAGTTTGCAACAAGCTTACAGACATTTCTCGCATCACTGTAAGCTTACTGTATACCAAAGGTGATTGGCCTTTTTGAGAACTGGGATCATTTTATTGCATGACATGATTTAGAAAATGAATTTTGGCTGGGCTTTTTTTTGTTTAAATTCTCTCCTAACATGAGATAACAATGGCACATGCCTTGAGCGCAAGAACAACAAGTCATCTAAAGAATGGCCTTGAGGACTACAATACTGCCTCCTCTGCAGAGAAATCCCAGGTCATAAGAGCTGCTGTATTTCTGCGCCATCTAATAAATGTTTACGTTTTGAAAATGGTTTGCCCATACATTTTAAAAGACTTGAAAATTCCAGATAGCAGCTGCAGCAATGTTTACCTTTTCTCTTTTCCAAACTGTTAATATACGTGTTTTAATAATGGCACATCTTAATGACAATAAATTCGATATTGACCCACTTATTTTGTGGATCTTTGCTTTGTTTTGTTTGCACATCTGTGGACTCACAGAAATAGGACTACTCCCCCATACACAACCCCTGTCACATCTATTGATGACTGCAAGAGTCCAGACTTATGGAGAATGGCACGTCTGTTTACTCTGAAAGGTTCAAAGATAATTTACCTGGATTAGAGGAGCCATCTGTGCCTGCCATCCCAGATTGCTTTGGAGGTGTCTCAATAAATACCAAGTAGACGGCACAGTAGATATCGGAATAGAGCTTTGAACGAGAACAGGGTTTAATCCTCATTTTTACATTGGTTATAAAAGGGTCACAGTTAGTGAGACTGTAGGACCTCTGCTTTTTGTTTACTCCTAAACATAAAACAGCAGCCAACGTGATCTTCATAGGATTGTTTAAATGGATATTGAAAAAAAAGTTTTTTTCTATCTTTACGCATAAAAACCAGATAGCTAAATTCTGACATCCACTCATCAGAACCTATACTATATCTTGATTGTAATTAGTAGGACCACCTTTTGGTATCAGAACTATTCTATTTTTATTACACAGGGCCATAGAGTAAACAAGGGGTCAGAATTCTTCTTTTGACCATATGGAAAAGACAGAATAGTACAATGCTGCAGATCCATTGGATCAAATTCAAAATGGAATTTGCAGCCTCTCTCAAAGATACTCTATTTTAGTGAGATCGGGTGACTATAAAAGGCATAGCCCCATTGGTATGAAAATAGTGGCAAAATTAACATAACCCATGCCAAGATATCACAAACAAAACTGCTGACAATTGTCAGGATGGATGGAGGTTATCGTTATTCATGCCTAGCATATAAGTTTCACCGCAACAATCTGTAATTGTAAAATTATGCTAAGGCAGTGCAAATTATAGTCTCAATTCTTTGATTCTAGTTGACCGGAGTGGCCTCTGGTGTGGTTATGTTGCAGTAGCCTATCCAATGTAATGTCTTTAATGTCTTGTCTACTGGTACCTTTATTTCTTTTAATCCTGGCATTTTTCTATCAACAAAATTTCCCCTCATAGCATGTGTTTCCTTGTTTTATTTCTTTCCTCCTTAAAAGTATAGAGGTTGATCTTTTATTTCCAGGTAGATCATCTGATTAAGTGGTCCTCCAAATTGTCATTCTGGTGATATATTTACGTAGGGCCGTATGTATAAGGCTGTATGAGAAGAAAAGAAAGGCCTCAGAAGAGGCAGGTATATCTCAGAATGTATGGAGAGCTCTCCTCGCAAAGCATTATTTTGCTGTCACAGTTGCCCGCTGTCGCCACCCGAAAGCAATGACTAATAATAAAGATATCACAGGCTCCACGTGGTGGAGAAGGAGTTACACGACCATTGGGTAGCAAAAAGCAGTAATCATCTGTCCAAGCGGTAAGTTAACTAAGTTTGCTATAAAGTCTACTATATAGTCCCCACTCTATATATAGTGAATGAGGGATTTATGGGTTAGGGCAGACATTTGGGCACAATAACCTTGTATGAGCTATGAGAACAGCAACTTTTCAACAGAGCATGCACAAGGAGAAATGGGCTTGTGCATGCTCTTGCACGCGTTTAAAAGGCGTCCCCTCTCGGGAGCGGGTACAGGGTTGTGCATGTGCATTTTCTTTTAAGTGGAGAGGGCGGGTCTTTTAAAATACATTTAACACCAGAGGGATATCTGTTCCCAAATAATTAATTTTCTAACCTAGTTTTTCCAGCCTTTCGTAAAAACCATCTTGTTATATTTAAAGCCACCCAAGAACACTTTTTTTTTCTCTGTATTATACAGATCTACTCTCCATCTGTATTGCCCTGTAACAGACTGGTGACCTGTCCAGGGTGTATCCTACTTCTCGCCTATAAACTGCTGCAAATAGGCACCAGTCCCAACGTGACACTGATGTAATAGGGGAAGAAGATGGATTCCTTTTCCTGTTTTTCGTTCATTCATTTTTATGCTCTCATTGTGAAGGACTTTATCTTTGACTTTGAGAGATGCAATAAATATAGTGTTTACTTAGTTTAAAAAGTATTCAAATTTGTCATGCCGCTGATATTGAAAAAGAAAGCTATATATATATATATATATATATATATATATATATATATATATATATATATATATATATATATAGGGATAGGGATAGGGGGGTTACCAACTGTTATAGACTTAGAGACCATCATTCACCATTAGAGACAACATAAATTTGTCACCTATTCAGTTCCCATCTTAAGTAATGAGTAAAACTTCAATTTGTTGCAGTGACATTCAAAACCTGCTTTTATGTTGAACCTGCTTTGAAATAAATTTCTTGCCCTGATCCGGCCGAGTTTCAGCCTCATCGTGCGTCCTGCGTTGTGTAGTATACAGGGTGTAACGAGGGGCGATTAGCCTCTCATGACCACCTCCCATTCAGGAATCGTAAGGTAAGGAGATCCTATACATCAGCTATGCAGAAACACAGCACATGCTGCATATAGTATTAGACACTCCACCTAAAAACATACAATTGCATTTTTAAAGTAAACTTAAGATCATGTACTTCTCGCACTTACTAAACTCCATCAAAACATTTTTCTACATTCACTTCTCCTGACCTTTACGATAAAAACTTTTGGTCTGTTTAATTTGATAGCACAAGTGAAATTCTAGGTTTCATAATGGGCTAAGTAGGTTTAAGCATGAGTAGCTAGATTAAATGTGAAGCAAAGTATTTTTGAGTCTTTTTATGGAAGAATAAGGTTTTAAAGAAGAGCATACAATTTGATGGTAACAAGGTAATATGATGTAAAATTAAAAATTATTTCCAAGTTTTATTTAATAACTCAATCAAGATTACCATTTTACAGAACAAAGTGAGGCATAATACTCACAAACTTTATAATAATGACTCAGATTTACTGTTTAGGCTCTTAATATACTGTCTTGATGTACTTTGTTATTACTTTTAGGGTTAGAATTGTATACTGTTGTACTTTGGCTCTATCATGATAATGACATAAATCATATTCTACAAGCGCTAAAGCTTTATAACAGTAAAGCTGTACTTAGGGATGTACATTTCATGCTTTATTGTTTGGAGAGACTTTGTAGCGTTGGAATTATTCATGAAACAATTTGCTATATGTGAACATAGAGCTCATAGCAAAAAAATTTTTTACATCAAGGTGAGGCTTGGGGGATATGGCCCCTTTTTGTGGTTGATTCAGGTTAGTCAATGTTTTTTCTCTCCCATGATACAAATGACATTACTTGAGAGCGTTTAGAGAGGGGGAAATGAGGTTGTAGGCTTGCCTAGTTTCGGCGAGGTCACACACCAAAGGGCTGTTGCTCTCCTTGGACTCTATCTTCCCCACCCACTCCCTCCCATCACTTCAAAGCATTGTCTTGATGATTGCGGGGTCCTTTGTCTTGTTTCAGTCATTATGGCACACATACCAATGCACACTGAGAACCAAAATGAAAAAGCCCTTTTATATCCACAATACTAAGAACAGACAAATGCATTCAAAACAGGTTTTTTCTTACATGCTTGAAAATATTATTTTGTAAAATGACAGATGGATAGATGAAAAAAAAAATGTCTGAGCAGATACAGCAGGAGATGTTTTGTTTTAATTCAACTCTAATTGAAATATTTTAAGAATCGCACAGAGATATATCTCTAACCTAAAACCTTGAAAACAATTCGGAGTACCATTTACTTAGAAAAAGCTAAATAACTTTTTGCACATAGAAATTCTGTGTAAATTTCACTCAGTAAAATCTAAGTTGATTTTACTTTCTAAAAAGAGTTAATTTAACAAACAAACTCAACATTCCCAGAGTCAAGAAACATGACGTCAGAAGCCAGAGTACTAAGAGAGAACCCACGTATGCATTGGGAGAAGATGCAAACTCCATGCAGGAAAACCCTGGATTGGGATCAAACCCAGAACCTTCTTGCTGCAAGGCAACTGTGCTACAAACTGCACCACCCTGCAGCCAACATGGAAACAATATTTTCTACTAGGAAAAAAGCACCAAGTTTACACCTATTATCCAAGGCCCTATTACTTGCATCTGTTAAGCTGGGAACTTATTTTAATTGTTTTATTAATACTAGCTGGTAATAATAACTAAATTGAACGTCCCTTTGATGGATATAGATTTAAAAATGTATTAACACATGAAACAAAATGTTTTGTTTTGAAGTAAAGGCACCTACATGGCAATTTGTGTAAATTTTACATTAAAACTGTCATAACATTTACAGTACCGAAATGTCCCTTTTTTAGGGAAGAGCATGAATCTTGACCAAACCTGGCTGGCCTCAACTGTGACAGTGTCACATGATCGATGTTTCTCTGGCCTCTTGACATATTTAGAGGTCACATGGGCCTGTGTCAAGCTTAGTTCATTTTGCACTCCCAGCTTCGCTGTTATTACCATATGAATGTACTCATATCCATATATATTCTGCAGCCATGCATAGGGACTTTCCAAAAGTGCTTCTTTTTAAGAAGGAATCTGAAAAGACCGGAGAGGACGAAGAGGAGGAAGGAGTGAATGGGGGCTTGGCAGGATGTTTTCACAGCTGTCATGGTGATAAATTAGCCTCTTATGATTAATCTGTATTTAAATGTAGCATTACCATCCCCAGACAGTTGGACCCAGCCCATTTTCAGTGGACCGTTGCTTGTCCAGCAGAAAAACATGTTGATTATATAGAAAACCAGCAACAAGAAGAAAATCAGATACTGAGTATATTAGCAGCTCCATTACATTAAAATCAATATAAATTGAGTTTTGTGGTGTTAAATATATAGCTGTGTAGATGCATTTTACTAACAAATAACTTTGAATGGTTTTCATAGCCATTTGTGAATAACCCCCCCTCCCCCCAACACTTTTCTTTCTTGCCATTTCACAGCATTTAAGAGTGATGTTTGCATTAAAATAGGATTCAAGCTTCCCCCTTACCATTTAGTTCCCACACATCTTTGTAAGCACACAAAAGTGCACACACCCTACAGCTGGCTATTAGAGAGGAACATTTTTTTTTACTAGTAGGATCATACCTTTAAAATTCAATAGCTGAAGACAGCAAACAAAAAAAAAAGCAAAAACAAAAAAGGAATGTGCACTTTATTGCTCATGCTGGGCTCTTGTTCTCTCTGGTTCACATTGTGTTCAGTATAAGGGCTCTCCTACATGCTTCTGTCCACAGATGTCCAAAGATGATTTTGACATAAAATGTTATGTCTGTTTATTCGCAAACAGCATTATGTATAAATGTAGGGACATTTGTATAAGAAGAAAGATGGAATATAGGGAAAGTGTAATTTTCTAAACCCAGAGGTGGGTGGAGTATCCAAATATAGTACTCAACTAAAAGTAGCACTACTTCATCATATTTTTTGCTAAAGTAAAAGTAAGTAACCAATATATTTTATAGTAGCTCAGGTTATAATGAGCTCATGGATACTGTGAATGTTGAAATTAATAAATTAAGAAACTGAATGGATATTTGTGTATGTGTATCTTGTTTTGCCAATATAGCCCTAGGAATAGATGTCCCAGAGCTAGATGATAGCCCAAAAGATTTTCTTTCACAAGCAGATCGTTATGAATGGGGCCATAATGTTCTGCTTGGTACTTGTGTATAAAACATTTTGAAAATTATTTCAGGACTAAAAGCAAATAAAATTAACCTTGAGACAGAGAGGGAGGTGAGAGAGAAAGATGGTATAAGAACTAAGGAGAGAGTGAAAATAGAGTCAGAAAAGAGCACAGGAAAAGGACGAAAATAAAGCAAAACAGCAACATAGAATATATTCAGTAACTCTAGAAGACTGCTTCTGCGCCTTTATGAGACGAGAGGGAAAGAAAACAGACAACATAACAATAGCAACCAGAAGATAGCAGAGAACCAAAGAAAACATCAAGAAAAAGCTTCAAGAGCATCGGGTATCCCATAGATATCCATTTGTGGAAGGAAAAACCTATGGTGATTACACAATAGTATTCCGGTGCTATATATCTGTAGCTGCAGCTTAGTATTTAGTATTAGTCTGTAACACCAGGAACCAAACTTCTATTGATGTATGCATGGGCATGCTCCTGTATAAAGGATTCACAAAGCTTCTTCAAAATGATCGTTGGTTCCTACTGTCAGGTTGTGTGGAGGTTTGAAGAGGAACCAAATGCAGAGAGGGAAGCTTAAATGTATAGTGAAGGATGTTCTATTTCCAGATGGATCATCAAAATACTTGGTCCTTCTAATTGTAAATCCTTCTGTTGTTATGTTTTGGCCGTCATACGTGCTTGTTCCCATTTCCACTTACTAGTGGTGAGTCTGACAGTGGAAAAATTGCAAATCTTCTTTTGGAAAGTAAGCTTGTATGAGCGATGCAAACAGCAACTTTTAAACAGAGTGTGCACGAGAAGAAATGGGCCTGTACATGCTCTCGCACATGTTTAATAGGCATTCCATCTTGGGAGAAGGTACAGGGTTGTGCATGTGCGTTTTTTTTTTTTTTAAGTTCGCGAAAATGCTCCATTAAAGCTTAAGTGTGTAATTTTCAGCGACATCTAACGTCCAGACTGCAGACCGCAGCAACATGAACATCTCCCCCCCACCGCTTCTCCCCCCCAACAGTACGGCGAGCGTTACGGGACAAAATGTCTTCCACGATGTCCGCATCACCTACCTTCTCAAGTAATGAGGTTTGTTTAGATAGATAATTTTACAGATAGTATTTCATTAGTCTGTGTAGGGTATAGATTTCAGTTCATCTCTCTCAACTTGCCGTAGTTACTTTCAAGCGTAATGGGCAATCACTAGTTTGTTTGCTCTGCGCTGCCGTAGCGCAAAGATGTCTGCCTCCATGGCTGCGAGACCCGCTCCTATGTAATTATAAATAACGAATTCTAAGGCAACGCAAATATTAAGGTTAAGAGGCTGAGCTCGTAGATGATGATAAATAACATAGTTATGTATAATATATTACATTTCTGACTGTATATCCCTGTAATTATTACACACCGTAGCTTTAAAACTTGAAGTGGTTTCTTGCAGATTTAATAATGCAAAAGGTGGCAAATGACGCAAATATCCAAAATTAACAAAACACAGCAAACAAAAAACAGGAGACGTCAGGGAAAACACACATGAGAAGCATAGAACGATGAGGAACCAGCGCTGAGAAACTGTACAAGAGTAGTATATGTTTATGGGATACAGAACAATAATAAGCTGACAAGGAGCAGGTGTGGAGGGAAGCATCTATAAGGGAGCTAGGGGAAAGAGACTGACACAAGGGGTTAACAGATGGTAAACAAGACATACATAAGAACTCAAATACAACAACAAAAAACAACTGAATAATACAAATGGAAATGAAATCAATGAAAACTCAAAAAGAAAACTTACACAGAACCAAAACCATGGCAGTATTCCTCAACAGTCAACTATCTAGTTACCCTTACAGTCCCTGTAGTGTAATGCTACTCTTAGGAAGGCATGGTCAAATAGGCAAAGCAGTCTGAGAAAACTATGTCGGACCTTAGTATTTTGGTTATTCAATATGTTACGTTTTCCATAGAGGAAATGAAGCAGCAAACATCCAAAAGGCTGAGGAAGAGAGGAGAGTTCCACGGGATGTTAGTAATTCATCCTGACTAATCCCTGCCTGAGGTACTGCAAGATTAAAAAAAAATCCTTGGTAATATAATAGAGATATATTACCAAAATCTGTAGCAGAAAATTACTTGGACAAATATATTTTTCAATCTAAAATTACATTCTTTACAGACAAGATAGCTCAACTAAACAGCATATGATTTCAGTTAGACTTTTGATATAAGGTCATTCTCTTCTCTGGCACAGTACCTTATAATGTGCTGTTTCTGATGGCATAGCTTGGCTTAAGATGAGAAAACTGCCTTCTGTTTAGTGTGATTGTTTCCAGTGCTAGCTTTTCCTCAAGTGATATTCACAGACCTGTTGGGATCCTCAGGCTTGCCCACCAGAGGGCACCGAGGATCCTCTTCTGTTTTATGTTGTTTTCTGTTAGGACTGGAGTTACTGTTGGGATCTGGAAGTTACCATCTGTCTCCAGCAGAGTGCGCCGTGGGTCTCCTGGGGCTGGAGTCTTCCAGCACACCTGAGACGCATCTACTCATCAGGAGACCTTCCCTTTATAAACACCTGCCAGACCTTGCTTCGACGCCGCAGTGTTGATCTTAGTTTGGAAACCTATCGCTAGCCTGAAGCTCTGGGTGAGCTTAACCTGCCAATCAGCCCTGGTGAGCCAACCTGAAGATTCCTATGTGGAATTAACCTGAAGATTCCTATGTGGATATCCCCTGCTGCTCTCTGTGAAGAGCTGGTAACTCAGATCAAGGTCTGCCATGCCAAGTCAGAAGCTAGACGCTGCAGCTCCTCGTGTACTCTGCTGAACCAACAGTCTCTGGACCCAACTGTTCCCTCTCTCTCAAAGAGAAGCCCGGACCCAGTCAAGACTTCAGTGAACCAGCCCGGACCAGTTCCAGAACCTGTACATTATCTTGTGTTTCAGAACCTTAAATAAACTCTGTTAAACTTTTACCCAGCCTCCGTTGTGTTCTGCATATGGGCTTGTATCCTAAACCCATCATGACAAGACCAAGGGTACAAATTTCATTTCAATATTGTTCAAAGATGTGTATAAGTTGCTCAGAATGAGAGCAACACCTTATTATCTACAAACACATGAACTCAATGAAAGGAAAGCGTTAATCAAACACTTACGTACATTTATTGCAAACATTTGTGAATGTAGCAAGCTTAATTGGGAGTGATGTCTCCCATAAATTCTCTTGCATAAAGGGAAGTTCCCCAAGTATGTCCTTTTTGAGAAGTGAACTGGAGGCTTACTCTCCTAAAAGGCCAGGTCCAAAACTGAAGAGGCTGAGGATCTGGATTGTTGTGGCTGAGATGATTGAAAAGAAAAATTAGTGCCAAAATATCCCAAATATTTGCAAGACGTAATACATGGTGATATTGTAGGCACAAGCTACCATTCGCTTGTCAAACAGTTGCAAAACAGAATTTAAAATGTGAGGCAAACCTCAACACACAAAATAAGAAAAAGAAAACATCAGTCTAACTCTGACAACACAGATGAGATCCCAGCAGCATTGCAAGACAAGATGCATTAAATGGGAAATATAAATTCCTGTTAAGTGAAGAAATACAACAAAGCCAGCAGCAAAAGAGAAAAAATCAAGGTAATGTTTCAATAATCTGATGCAAATCCAGAAGATGTGAAATGTCTGATGAAGTCTACATTTTACACACGGTGCCAGCATGTCAACAAGGCTAAAAGTATCAAATACCTTGTGGAGGAGTGGCCGTTTTGCTTTGACAAAACAGAAATGTGTGTCCTTTACAAGAAACTGACTAAGATTAACCTCAAGCAGACATTTACAGGCAATTTGGATTAGAAGGGAAAATGGGTTCTAAACTACTTGACTACTGTTTGTGTCATGAAGGGTAAGAAGTTCCTTCAGACCTATACATGACTTCAGAGGATGTGGAGACAGCAGGATGGCTGCTCTGGTAGAAGATGTCCAACTGGAACAAAGTTGCTTTGACCCCAGCCATAAATGTCCCCGGTAAGCCTGTTCCGTATCTATTTTATTAAATTGTATACTAATGGAATTGGTCTAGTCAGAATATCACTTATTAATATTAATATACTCTGCTCCATAATTTGTTTATAGGATAGTCATGCTATCCCTCAACAAGATATATCCTGAGTGTGGATCAGACCCTTGTCAACACAAACATCCCTTCATTAATTTCTGCACTGTGCCTAATGTTCGCCATCTGAGCTGGCTTCAACCCTCGAATTTCTTCAAAGGTGAGTGAATAAAGCCTACTTTCGATTTTTGTAGTCTGTAAAATATTTTGATTTAAATTGAAAAATGAAAATGCTTTTAATGGTCTTTTTTTGTTTTTGTTTTTAACAGGTTCTTTTTCTTCGATAAACCGAGAGAAAGAAACTAAAGTGGAAAACAAAAACTCAAAGTGTCGCCTTAACGTGAACCCACGGGTCCTCAACCTGATACAAGAACTCTCTCAATACAAGTGTTGACTTAAATAAGGACTCTTTCCATGGGCTCTGTTCATAAAAGTTACTGCAAGTTACTGCATTGTGGACTGTATTTGAAAAAAAAAAAAGTTAATGCAAGGGTGTGCAGGTGGAGCAATGATTAGTGAGGCCTTAGTCTTCGACATGGCTGATCAGGGTTTGAATCCGGCCTGTGGTCCTTTGCCGCATGTCTCTCCTCCTCTCTTCTCAAAAGAAGTTTTGCATATTTTGTAGCTTTAGGAAGTAACTATCAGTATTATTAAAACAATTATGAATATTATGTGAAATACACATAATACCTGTTTTTAAATACAAACTTTTACTGTGGTTCTTGCACTTCAAATTAGTTTTTGCCTAATATTTCCCTAAAAATGCTGCTGGTTGTGGGTTAACAAGAAGCATTTATTCCAAGTAACAATACAGGGCAAAGTCTTTCTATATGTAACATTGCTATTCAAAATTAACATTTAAATTTTGTAGAATTAACAGATTTTTAATGTGATACTACCATGATTTTATTCACTGTAAATTAAATTACAGATCTTTTTAATACCGTCAATTACTGTGCATCAGTAATTTTCACAGGAAAACGCTGGTAACAGCAGCTGCCAGGGTTTTCCTGTAAAAACAATGATTTTTTTCACAATGCAGGACAAAGAGAAATTGGCCTCCTTTTACATCCAGAGCATAAGGGATGAAGGAGCTTGAGAAACAGCATCTTCCTGCTCCATTAGCCTCAGAGTGGAACATTTTTGAGGAAAACGGCAGTCAGAGGTGAGATCTATATGTCCATTAAATTTGTTAAAGGAGAAAACAGGCCATGCTAATGTAATAATCTAATAATGTAATTTCAAAATGATAAAGCTTCAGCACATGTGAAAGACTTTCCAAAACACTTAGAAAGGATTTTTTAATGCTTTCCCTTGGAGTAATTGAGGTTTTGACAGGACTTCTGCCACATTACAAGATTTAATGGATAAGGTAAAAATGGTTTCTCACAATGTTCCTCTTCACATCTAGATGCGATGGTTTATGAGTGTTGAAGAAAAAATATCAATGATGTAAGCAGGAGCCACTCCCCCTCATGTTGCATCCCTGCGACAGAGTCTACTTAAGCAGCCAACTCCAACTTAAAACCCTCTTACCAGTGGCTACACACTGGTTTTCAGAAAAGTTCACCTCAAAACCCCACCGAAGAAGAGTCTGTGTTCGCTGGCCGAACCATGATTCACAATACCTGAACATAGTTTCTTGATTATCTTGTGTTTCAAACCAGATTGAATGCAGTGTTTTTCAAATTCACCTCCTGAAGCAAATGAGAAACTGTCCTGTTCAGGTCTACCCACAGTACAGCCGGGCCTAGTTGCTGTTCATTGAGGAGCCTCCGATTCCATGACATAGCAGTTATGCCGCTGCATTGACCTGTGAAACCACCAGCCCACAACCCTTAGAGAAACTTTATTGTCATTTTGTATGTACAGAGTATATACAGAGTATATACAACACAAAGTTTTGATGTATACAGCTTTGCAACTGTGAATGAGCAGCTTACAGCAGTGAAATTAACATTTGCATTTATAAAGTGCAGCAGTGACCAGAAGAATATGTTGCAAATGCAGTAGAAACATTGAGTTGTGTTCTATTTAAATGGATTTGAAAATTCGCCATGTAGGGCAAATATAATGTGTTTATGAGAGTCATGCAGAGTATTGATTTGTGACTTGAGTTTCAACAGTATGATGGCAGCAGGGTAAAAGCTGTTGCAGAACCTGCAGCTCCTGCATTGAATGCTCCGAAGCCTCTTCCCAGACGGCATAGAATCAAACCCATTGGTTGATTGCTGTTCAGAGCTGTGCTGTTGCCATCTGAGCTGCTGCTACAAGCTATCCACTCCGTTAAGGGGACCCCCTCTTCCAATGCCACTGTGAGTGAAAAAACTTGGCCCTGCAAATTTTTATTTTATTGGTTGCATCCGAATAATGTAAATCTCTCTGAGAGCTACCTGTTGGATGACCGGACTGTTACCAACCAAACTAAGTAGGACTCCACAACAGAGCCAAATCCCTAAACCCCCCCCCCCCCCCCCCCCCCCCCACACCCCCATTCCAAAGAGCCAACAAGTAATCATCCTCTCTCCTCTTTTCGACTAATCCTTAATACATACTCTGCTTGGGAGAAATATAGGTACAATAATATAAAATATAAAATAAAGCTTTCTGATTCAACGGCTGAACATTTTTAAGTAAGAATTGTGAACTGAATACTAATGCCCTCTGAGCCTGACAGAAAAAGAGATCATGCTGTGTGTTACTGTCTGCTCAATTCTGCTTTTCCAATTCTTTGAATGGTTTGCCTTCTATGGGTAGATTGGCTAGCAACATCAGCTCCAAGCTACCTCATTGCAGGTCCAATGGTGGCAGCCATTTTGTGAGTCTCGTAACCCTTTTTGTTTTAGCTGGCCTGTCGCAGAATTTAATATTCTGTGGCAGCTGAATTAATTCACTCTTTTCAGCGTCACCAGCTGCATCCCTGAGTCTTTCTTCACTGTAAACCTGGTGAAACTTTCCTGTTTTGATTGCATTTAATATCTCTGCGTCCCACTTATCTGCTGGTACTTTAAAGGACAATCTGAATGCTTTAAGCCTTGAAAGTTGAACATATCTCAGAGACTCTTAAACAGACTTTTAAACCCCCCTTTTTCCATTATTGTTTGCTTTTATGTAGTTATACTTATTTTTAGTAGTGATTGGTGTTTGTGTAGGTATTAAATACAATACTGCGTGTGATTATTAGCTAATAAAGGTACCATTGTATTTTAACCCATGATCTTTTGTGGTTATTTTATGCAATGAACGATGTATCACTTGGGTCAGATCCCCCCCTCTTTTTGAGTAACATTTGAATGAACAGAGACAATTTGTGTTGGTGATTAATAAGCCAGCATTTAGGTTACTAATTTGGCAACCCAGTCTCATGGGAAAATGTACCCCCACTACGTTGGTCCACACTGCAAAACGTAGTGGAGGTACATTAATGGCCATTTTTTTGTGGTACTGTTACGTTTCTTCTGCCTATACGTTTTCTATTGTTTTACGTCCTAGTCACGTGACTTTCAAGATTCCAGCTGGGAGAAGTAAAAAATTTATATAGATGGCCGACATTCGCTCATTTTTTTTGTGGAAAGATTAATAACTTGAGTTTGTTTTTGCATTAAAATGAGTTTTGATTACATTTCTAGTGAGAAATGTATAGTTTGTTGCCAGAATATTTACTCAGGGAATGTACATATTCACTTGCTTGTTCGTTTCTTGCAAAGATTTTTCAAGATAATGTGAAACTTTAACATTTTGGTATAAACATGGCTGAGATTTCTCTAACTTTTAGTGGGAAAATCAATAATTTCAATCAGTTTCTGCATTTAAATGGGTTTTGATTACATTTATAGCGAGAAGTGTAGGGTTTATTTACATAATATTTACTTAGTGAACATACATAATCACCCGCTTGCTAGTCTTTGCTACGGTTTTTCGGATCTCGTCAGGATTATGTGAAATTGCAACGTTTAGGCTGCTAGCCATCGCCTAGCATTTAGCTGCTGCCCCGATTCAACATTGAATTCTTTGTGATTTAACTCCATCTGACGGATCAAACCCTCGCCACTGCGGCGTTGCGTCTGAGGTTGATTTTCAGATCAATGCATTACGTCGTGGCATACGGGAGAAACTAATTAAACTAGTTAAAAAAAGGATCATGGGTTAAGATCGGATGTGTTTTATTTGGAAATCTACCGGATCCTTTGTGCAATTAACTTCCTGTTTGGTGCGATCTCATTGATGGATTTTGACCAGATTTTGACCAAAGAGGAACTAAAACTAAAAATAAAAAACAATTTAAATACACAACCAGCATATCTGGAATCAATGACAGAGAGCATACATAATCACCCGCTTGCTAGTTTTTGCTACGGTTTTTCGGATCTCGTCAGGATTATGTGAAATTGCAACGTTTAGGCTGCTAGCCATCGCCTAGCATTTAGCTGCCGCCCCGATTCAACATTGAATTCTTTGTGATTTAACTCCATCTGACGGATCAAACCCTCGCCACTGCGTGCGTTGCGTCTGAGGTTGATTTTCAGATCAATGCATTACGTGGTGGCATACGGGAGAAACTAATTAAACTAGTTTAAAAAAAGGATCATGGGTTAAGATCGGATGTGTTTTATTTGGAAATCTACCGGATCCTTTGTGCAATTAACTTCCTGTTTGGTGCGATCTCATTGATGGATTTTGACCAGATTTTGACCAAAGAGGAACTAAAAAAAAACAAAAAACAATTTAAATACACAACCAGCATATCTGGAATCAGTGACAGAGAGCGACTGGGACCAGAAGTTTATTAATTTCTCCCCACTGATTTCCATTCAAACTGTTTTCGATCCCACCGTGCTCTAGGGAAGGGGCGGGCATACCGCCACCTACTGTTCATGAGTGTGTAGCAACATTGTTTTACATCTATTAAATTCTATTTTTTAATTTTGTATTCTGAAGATAAATAAATAATGCTTTCCTTAATCTATAAATATCTTTTATATTTCCTTTATTTCCCAATAATCCTTTAAGACTCCATTCTTGGCCTGTCCTCTTTTCAATTTCTTCCTTTCAGGTTCATATGTTTTGCAGTTCATCAATACATCTGCATTTTCTATCTCTCCACATCCTTCACATTTATCATTATTTTTCCTCCCTATTAAGTATAAATTGTCATTTAAATAAGTATGACCTACTCTTAATCTGATCATTATTATTTCTTCCCTTCGGTTTCTCTCATTAATATTTCTATTTAATACTGACTTTTGTACTTTATATAACCTTCTTCATTTTTATCTTCATTCCACCTTTTTTTTTGTGCCATTTTTCAATTTCTTTCCTCTTAATAAATGATTTTCCTTCCCCTTTCCCTAAAGGAATTGTAATTGTTATTGCCTCCTCTAATTGCTAATTTGTCTACTACTACTACATTTTCCCACTTTGACCTTTTAAGGTTAGCATATTGACCAAAAGCTGACACCAAAAATAAAGCAATCGATTATGTACAACAATATGCTACATTTAATGAAGACTAATACAGATTTTACTCCCTTATAAGAGTTTAGTTTTAGGTTTTATAGGGGAGAGTTTGTATCGGCAGTCATCTGGGAGTCTTTTATGTATTTACTGGTAAAGAATATGCTGATGAAGGTTCTCAGTCATCCAGGTCAAAGTCATTCCGTAAAATATTTTTTTGATATTTTTTCCGGTAGATTTCCAAATAAATGGGAGGGTAGATTTCCAAATAAATGTTTTTGATATTTTTTGAATTTTTACGGAATACTGGTAAAGAACAACCTCTCAACCAATTTAATGTAAATGTTGCGTCGAACCAGAAAGTTATTTGAAGAGCATAGATGCATAAATATGTGCATAGCTTTAACAAGGGCCTCATGAAGGTCTGTTCTGTTATTCTCTTTTGGAGAATATAGACATTGTGGGCATTCATTTCCCTGATAAGCTGGTGAAGATTCTTAGACATCCAGGTCATAATCATTCCAAAAAAAAAAAAAAAAAAAAAAAAACTTTGGACTTTGTTTTTCAAGTTTGAAGACTTCCCATTCAGGACATTTTTCAATTCAAAATTACAGTAGCCCAACAAATCCTTGTTTTGGCTAAGAAAATATGCAAATTGAACCTGATGCCTGATCCCAATAGCTTGACTCTGAACCGAATTTGATCCCTATTACTTTTTGGCCACATGCACATTATTGTGCTGCCTGGTCAACCCTATGAAAATGTTCTGGAACTGCCACTGAACTGACACCCAATGCATGGAGGGTAACCCAAAAAGGGCCATTGTTAGAGAAACTGGGTGCCTACAAAGTGCTGTTTTCAAGCTAATTAATGGAAAGTTAGGTGGAATGAAAACTAGACCAATAACAATTACAATTTCTTTAGGGAAAGGGGAAGGAAAATCATTTATTAAGAGGAAAGAAATTGAAAAATGGCACACAAAAAAAGGTGGAATGAAGATAAAAATGAAGGTTATATAAAGTACAAAAGTCAGTATTAAATAGAAATATTAATGAGAGAAACCGAAGGGAAGAAATAATAATGATCAGATTAAGAGTAGGTCATACTTATTTAAATGACAATTTATACTTAATAGGGAGGAAAAATAATGATAAATGTGAAGGATGTGGAGAGATAGAAAATATAGAACACGTATTGATGAACTTTAAAACATCTGGACCTGAAAGGAAGAAATTGAAAAGAGGACAGGCCAAGAATGGAGTCTTAAAGGATTATTGGGAAATAAAGGAAATATAAAAGATATTTATAGATTAAGGAAAGCATTATTTATTTATCTTCAGAATACAAAATTAAAAAATAGAATTTAATAGATGTAAAACAATGTTGCTACACACTCATGAACAGTAGGTGGCGGTATGCCCGCCCCTTCCCTAGAGCACGGTGGGATCGAAAACATTTTGAATGGAAATCAGTGGGGAGAAATTAATAAACTTTTGGTCCCAGTCGCTCTCTGTCACTGATTCCAGATATGCTGGTTGTGTATTTAAATTGTTTTTTGTTTTTTTTTAGTTCCTCTTTGGTCAAAATCTGGTCAAAATCCATCAATGAGATCGCACCAAACAGGAAGTTAATTGCACAAAGGATCCGGTAGATTTCCAAATAAAACACATCCGATCTTAACCCATGATCCTTTTTTAAAACTAGTTTAATTAGTTTCTCCCGTATGCCACGACGTAATGCATTGATCTGAAAATCAACCAGACGCAACGCCGCAGTGGCGAGGGTTTGATCCGTCAGATGGAGTTAAATCACAAAGAATTCAATGTTGAATCGGGGCGGCAGCTAAATGCTAGGCGATAGGTAGCAGCCAAAACGTTGCAATTTCACATAATCCTGACGAGATCCGAAAACCCGTAGCAAAAACTAGCAAGCGGGTGATTATGTATGTTCACTAAGTAAATATTATGTAAATAAACCGTACACTTCTCGCTATAAATGTAATCAAAACCCATTTAAATGCAGAAACTGATTGAAATTATTGATTTTCCCACTAAAAGTTAGAGAAATCTCAGCCATGTTTATACCAAAATGTTAAAGTTTCACATTATCTTGAAAAATCTTTGCAAGAAACGAACAAGCAAGTGAATATGTACATTCCCTGAGTAAATATTCTGGCAACAAACTATACATTTCTCACTAGAAATGTAATCAAAACTCATTTTAATGCAAAAACAAACTCAAGTTATTAATCTTTCCACAAAAAAATGAGCGAATGTCGGCCATCTATATATATTTTTTTCTTCTCCCAGCTGGAATCTTGAAAGTCACGTGACTAGGACGTAAAACAATAGAAAACGTATAGGCAGAAGAAACGTAACAGTACCACAAAAAAATGGCCATTAATGTACCTCCACTACGTTTTGCAGTGTGGACCAACGTAGTGGGGGTACATTTTCCCATGAGACTGGGTTGAATTTGGTGAAGGCAACTTGATTTTAAAAAGCCAGTCTAGGAATCCAACTTTATATAAAATACTAAGAACCCTGGTGAATAAGCAAATTACAGGCACAATCATTTAACTAATCATTAACTGGTTTTAGCCTAAATTTGAATGACCTATCAATTAAATAACTCACAGTTCAAGTTATTTAATTTATTCTTAATCTTCTGACAAAATTGCACAACATGACTGGCAATTAGTCAATTGTGTTGTCAATGAGAGGGAATCCACAAGTATTAAAGCCCTCGAAGCCTGCCCCTTTTCATAGACAATGAAACAACCTAAATCCTCCGTAGGCATAACAGGTTGATACACCGTATTCATTCCTAATTACTCTGTCAGAGCTTCTCTGCTTACAGACTTGACTATTTTTCAAGGCCAAATCATGCTGTTGTTGTTAAAGGATGGTAAGGTAGCATCAAAGGACATATACTGTAGCACATAAGTCCGGTGCTTCACTGTCCTGACCCCCAGCAGGAGCACTTCCTACAAACACCTGCTTAAGAGGTGCTGTGCCTCTTAAGGGGTTCCTAAATAACCACAATGCAATTGCCTTTCTCTTTTAAGAGAAACACACTATTCTGCAACAGAGAAGGAATACCTGACAATCAAATAGGCTCTGGATTTACCCCGCTCTTACCTCCGGGGAAGAAAATGTGTGGTGCAAGCTGACCACAAAACCAAATGGCTGTAGAGGATGAAGGACAAACAACAGAATAACCCACTGGAATCTAGCATTACAACCTTACAATTTTTTTTTTTACTTTATTTTATTGTTTTCAAAGGCCAAAAACAAGTCACGTAATGGGAAAGAATTACATCCTGTCGATAATAATGTCACAGGTCAAATATACAGTAGTTAAAATCTCAAAAGTGGACATTAAATGGCAAGCTAAATCATTTTTTTAACAAAATGGCCAAAGTGACATAACTGTTATCTTTGCCAAAACCTATGGCACAGCAAAGTAGCCATAGGAATCAACTTTTTATTAAATAGTTCCATCTGAATTCTAAGTGAGTGAGTAACATGCTCCATTTAGTACATTTTTCTAATCTTCTTAATCCAGCTTATACATAGATGGGGGCATCTGATCTTAGCTAATTAAAATTTGATTCATTAAGCTACTACAACCAACACAAAATGCAATTGATATTTTTCACTGTTTCCAGAGAAGTCTATAAAAATAGCCCGAAGATAGCCAACGTTGGAGTCTTTGGGGGACACCTGTGAAATACTTAGTTTGGGGCTGCAAGCACATAATCTCAGAAATGTTT